>NC_133329.1:3077480-3377480 GCF_042186555.1 Aquarana catesbeiana | reverse complement strand
CTGTAGACTTTTTTAAACGTCGCCTTAGGAGATTTTTAAGTGTAAAAGTTTGTCGCCATTCCACGAGCGGGTGCAATTTTGAAGCGTGACACGTTGGGTATCCATTTACTCGGCGTAACATTATCTTTCACAGTATAAAAAAATTGGGCTAACTTTACTGTTGTTTTTATTTTTTAATTCAAAAAAGTGTTATTTTTCCAAAAAAGTGCGCTTGTAAGACGGCTGTGCAAATACGGTGTGACAGAAAAGTATTGCAACGGCCGCCATTTTATTCTCTAGGGTATTAGAAAAAAAAATGTATCATGTTTGGGGGTTCTAAGTCATTTTCTAGCAAAAAGAAAACTGTTTTTAACTTGTAAACAACAAATCTCAAAAGGAGGCTCGGTCCTTGAGTGGTTAAATATGTTAAATAATGTTTCTGATCTTGTAAATTTTCTCGGATTCAGTTTTGCCTTTTTTCAGGTTTTGTCCTACATTTCATCAACAACCAATATCTAGAATCAATTGCAATAATCGATGAGCATTTGCAGAGAGAGATGCCAATACCCCCCCCCCCCTCCATGTCCTGCGATGGAACAATATGAGTATTCCTTAGGCTCTCTATCCTATAGGCAGAAGATCAGATTTCCCGTTGCGTGAGATCTGGTAATGAACATCATGGAGATATTTGCATCCATTCAATCAGTTTTAATGAACGTTCCTCTACCTTTTTCCTCATTCAGCTCAGACACACGGTAGGACAGAGGATGGTGGCTTTTATCTGGGTGGTGGGGCTCATCTGTGCCATTGTTGAGTGTGCGTTGGGGGTCCTCCTAAACATCTACATTATAGGTGTGAATGCTGCTGACAGAAGAAGAGGTCGTCCACTGAGTCTGTGTGATAAGATTTTGGTTCTCATGGCCATCAACAACATCTGCCTGCAGAGCGACATGAACATCTGCACCTTCCTGTTCATCATCTTCCCTGGGATGCTCCAATCTCACAACGTCTACTCCCTTATCTCCGTCTTTCTGATCTTCCAGTTCTACTTCAGTTTTTGGATCACGGCGGCTCTGTGTGTCTACTACTGCCTGAGGATCGTCAGCTTCAAGCTCAGTTTCTTCATTTATCTAAAGACTAACATCACCAATGTTGTGACCAGATTCCTAATAGGGTCTGGAGTTGGGTCCTTTGCCATAAGCCTTGCAAGCATTTGGGAAATTAATTTGAAGCTCACCAGGAATGTCACCTCCAGTTCTTTTATCGTTGGCACCAACATTAATCTTTCTGCCATCACCGGGAATGTCACCTCTGGTCCTTGGATTGTTAACACCGACATGGAGTTGGCTGCCATAACCGGGAACATCACCTCCAGTCCTTGGATGATTGATGCTACCATCCAGCTGAGTAAGACCTATAAATTTCTGACCATTACCTTCGGCTGCTGTTTGCCATTTGTACTGGCTGTCCTCTCCATCATCCTCACTCTGACCTCTCTGTTGGTCCATTACCATAGTATGAAGTACAATCCTTCTGGTTTCAGCGTTCCCAGACTGGACGCTCACATGAGGGCGGCACGGATCATGGTCTATCTCATCGTATTCTACTCCATCTTCTACCTCTCCGAGGTCAGCCTCTTGGCGTCCTCCCTGACTGTTCAATCCACCTCTGACCTGGCGGCACTGTTCTTTGTTCTGATCTATCCCACCGCTCAGTCCACCATTGTGATCCTGGGCAACTCCAAACTTTGCCCAACGATTCTGAAAAGCAGCTGGTCTGGCAAGAAGGTCAAACTTCCCAGTGATGTTGTAACATAAATGTAAAAGTGGTATAGATTTACCAATACCTGGACATAGACGTAGAAGTAGCATTGTAGATAGAATTTATTTCAGTGGTGTTAAAGACACTATATTCTCCTAATTCAGTAGACAGATGGTCCCAAATTGGTATCTGAAATGAAAAGGGCCAACCTGTTGGCCAGGACTGACACTTAGGTGCCAATAAAATGTCCCCATCCTTGTAGATTTAGAGTTGTTACCTCACAAAGCCTCGAAGGAAAGTCCTAGTCAATTCATCTACAAGCCCAGTAGGGGACGAGGCCTGTGCACATGGAGGAAGGTCCCAAGTGTCTACCCACCATTTATTTGTCAAAGATTAGAGGAATCTGTTTTATCTCTCATAAAAAAATTAAAATATTAGTTGCAGAGAGATGAAAATAATTCCATCTGATCGTACACATTTCGGGGTACATGTACATAAAAATTGTATGTGTAGTGTGTAAAGAATCCAGGTGAAATCCCCAAAATAGTTATATGGCACCTGATCACGACAGCCAAGCAGTGATTGGTCTTGTTGTGATCAGACTGACGCACTTGTGTTGGAAATTTTATTTCTGACCCGACCATCAGAGCCATTCATGGCCTATTTAACTTCCTGTCCCTTCAGAACATAGAACCATCCTGTGGGCGTGGAAGGGAACACCTCCCAGGGCTGGTTGGCCAAGGGCTAAAGTCCAGCCCACATTCACATCTTTTGGGCTGGGAAGGGAACATCCCCCAGGGCTGATTGGCTAAGGGCTAAAGGCCCACCCACATTCATATCCTCCAGGCTGGGAAGGGAACACCTCCCAGGGCTGATTAGCTAAGGGCTAAAATCAAGCCCACATCTTTATCCTCTGGACTGGAAAGGGAACATCCCCAGGGCTGGTTGGCCAAGGGCTAAAATCCAGCCCACATCTCTATCCTCCAGGCTGGGAAGGGAACACCCCTCAGGGCTGATTTGTCAAGGACTAAAGTCCAGCCCACATCCATATCCTCCAGGCTGGGAAGGCAACACTCACCTGGGCTGATTTGCCAAGGGCTAAAGTCCAACCCATATCCATATCCTCTGGGCTGGGAAGGGAACCCCCCTCAGGGCTAATTTGTCAAGGACTAAAGTCCAGCCCACATCCATATCCTCTGGACTGGGAAGGGAACACCCACCTGGGCTAATTGGCCAAGGGCTAAAGTAAAGCCCACATTTCTATCCTGTGGACTGGAAAGGGAACATCCCCAGGGCTGGTTGGCCAAGGGCTAAAGCCCAGCCCATATCCATATCCTCCGGGCTGGGAAGGGAACACCCACCTGGGCTAATTGGTCAAGGGCTAAAGTTCAGCCCACATCCATATCCTCCAGGCTGGGAAGGGAACACCCACCTGGGCTAATTGGCCAAGGGCTAAAATCCAGCCTACATCTCTATCCTCCAGGCTGGGAAGGGAACACCCCTCAGGGCTGATTTGTCAAGGACTAAAGTCCAGCCCACATCCATATCCTCCGGGCTTTGAAGGCAACAACCACCTGGGCTGATTTGCCAAGAGCTAAAGTCCAGCCCACATCTATATCCTCTGGACTGGGAAGGGAACACCAATCTGGGCTAATTGACCAAGGGCTAAAGTAAAGCCCACATTTCTATCCTATGGACTGGAAAGGGAACATCCCCAGGACTGGTTGGCCAAGGGCTAAAGTCCAGCCCACATCCATATCCTCCGGTCTGGGAAGGGATCACCCACCTGGGCTAATTGGCCAGGGCTAAAGTCCAGCCCACATCTCTATCATCCAGGCTGGGAAGGAAACACCCTTCAGGGCTGATTTGTCAAGCACTAAAGTCCAGCCCACATCCATATCCTCCGGGCTGGGAAGGGAACACCCACCTGGGCTAATTGGCCAAGGATAAAGTCCAGCCCACATCCATATCTCCATAAATTGTGGAGCATGAAATATTGACAGTACGGTTCACATGGAGCTGGTCTAACATGCTTTTGTCACGGGATAAACACCGGTAAAGTTTTTTTCTGTTTTATTATCCCTTTTATTTTCATAGTGAATAGTCAACTCTGTGTTTGTCCTTTTTGTCTTTTTTGATTTTTTTGTAATTCTTTTTCTCTGTACATGTTTTTACGCACTGCTTAATTTTGGGGTATTAAATAATTAAGTGAATGGGTGTCTTCTGTGTACTGAGCTAGGAAACATATCCCCAGAGTGATTGTTGGATTGTAGTGTCTATGTGTTCAGTCTAAGTTTGTTGCTAATTTGTATCCAATTGCACTGTGTGTTGGCAGATTGCATGCAGACGGTGAACTAACAGATCTACCAGATGGAGATCTGTGTGTGTGTGTGGTGGCCTAGCAGACCAGTCAGAGGACAAATTGCAAGGCGGTGGCAAGCTACCCTTAGGTGTGTTTGGTGTACGGGTGTGAGGACAAAAAAAGGGAAGCAAACATCAAGAAAAAAAAGAGTGGGGTCCCCCCCCCCAAAAAAAGTCACACCAGACCCTTATCCAAGCAGTAAATCCATTTTAATATTAAATGATACATATACCCTCATTGGCCCCTTTATTATTTCCTCATTGATAGTAGCAGGTTGTACCCCCTTTATTAGGCCCACCTTGCTAGTAGTTGGTTGGACCCACTTTATTAGGTCCACCTCGCTAGTATCAGGTTGGACCCCCTTATTAGGTCCCCCTTGCTAGTAGAGGGTTGGACCCCCTTTATTAGGCCCCCCTTGCTAGTATCGGGTTGGACCCCCTTTATTAGGGGGAGGAAAGTGGAGGGGACAGTGATGAGGAAGGTGGTAGGAACAGTGGAGGGAACAGTGGTGAGGATGGTGGTGGGAACAGTGGAGAGGACAGTGGTGAGGACGGTGGTGAGGACTGTGGTGAGGACAGTGGTGGAGACTGTGGTGAGGACGGTGGTGGAGACTGTGGTGAGGACGGTGGTGGAGATGGGTGGGGCCAGCGGTGATGATGGTCGTGGGTACAGTGGAGAGGGTGGCGAGATAGGGGTGGAAATGGGTATGGACAGTGGGTGGGGCAGTGGTGAGGATGGGTGGGAATCTGTAGGAACACCGTACCCACCACTGTCCCCACCCTTTGTGAACCCCCTCCCCACCACCCCCCCTTCACTATCCCTTCCATTGTCCCCATCCATTCCCACCCCCCTTCCCCACCACCACCCACCCTTCTAAATAAACAAAGAAAATAAGGAGACACCCCCTCCCACACCATAACTGGGAAGCAGATCCGGTGCAAAGGTGTCTAAGGCTGTTCATTGGGGAGGGTTACCCCAACAAGGGCTTTTAATCCCTACCCCCATCCCCACCACTGTTCCCATTACATCCTTAATACTGTTCCACTCACTGTCCTTGCCGCTGTCCCCATCACTGTCCCATCCATTCCCACCCCATCCCTACCACTACCATATTCAATATCACCACCATTGCCTCCTTTACTGTCCCCATCAATTCCCACCCCCATCCCCACCACCACCCCTCGAATAGCCCCACCACTGTCCTCACCCATTCCTACCCCCATCCCCACCACCACCCCCTCCAATATCCCCACCACTGTACCCACCCATTTCAACCCCCACTGCCCCCTCCACTGCCACCACCACCGTGCTCACAACTGTCCCAACCTCTGTTTCCACCACTGTCCCACCCATTCCCACCACCATCCCCTTCAATATTCTTACCACTGTCCTCGCCCATCCCCACCACTGCCCTACCCCCATTGTCCCCACCCATTTCCATCCCCATCTCCACCATCGCCTCCTTTACTGTCCTCACCCGTCCCCACCACTAGGGATGAGCCGAACAACCCCCGGTTCGGTTCGCACCAGAACCTGCGAACGGACCGAAAATTCGCACGAACGTTAGAACCCCATTGACATCTATGGGACTCAAATGTTCGAAATCAAAAGTGCTCACTTTAAAGGCTAATTTGCATGGTATTGTCCTAAAAAGGGTTGGGGACCCGGGTCCTACCCCAGGGGACATGTATCAATGCAAAAAAAAACTTTTAAAAACGGCCGTTTTTTCGGGAGCAGTGATTTTAATGATGCTTAAAGTAAAAAAAAAAAAGTGAAATATTCCTTTAAATATCGTACCTGGGGGGTGTCTATAGTATGCCTGTAAAGTGACGCGTGTTTCCCGTGTTTAGAACAGTCCCTGCACCAAATGTCATTTTTAAAGGAAAAAATCTCATTTAAAACTGCTTGCGGGTTTAATGTCATGTCGGGTCCTGGCAATATGGATGAAAATCAGTGAGACAAACGGCATGGGTACCCCCCAGTCCATTACCAGGCCCTTTGGGTCTTGTATGGATATTAAGGGGAACCCCGCACCCAAATTAAAATAAGGAAAGGTGTGGGGCCACCAGGCCCTATATACTCTGAACAGCAGTATACAGGCGGTGCAAACAAGTCAGGGACTGTAGGTTTGTTGTTTTGCTGTCTGTCCTCCTCTTTAGAAGATTTCACCTCACTTTTTGTCCCAATGAAAAATGTTTTTTGAAAATTTGGGTTTTTTTGTGGAACAAGGATTGGAAAGCATCAGTGGAAAGGAGAAATGTTTTTCCCATATTAACTCTTACAGGAGAGAATTTCCCTTCCTAGGGGTAGATTTCATCTCACTTCCTGTTGTCTCCTTCCGTTTGCAAGTAGGAGTCGTTTGTAAGTTAGTTGTTTGAAAGTAGGGGCCTGCCCTATATACTCAGCAGAAATTTGGGCCTTAGGTGTTGCTGTGGCCACAACACTGTAAGCCCTCACAGGGCCCTGCTGTGAAATATTAGATCAAGAATTGTAATTACATGCCCCTGTTGAACAGGAGCTGAAAAATTAGGCCTTAGGCACTGGTGCTGGTGCCACAACACTGCAACCCCTCACAGACACTCTGGTTGGAATGCAGGAACGAGCCCTGCTGCAAAGTATTGCATCAAAAATTGTAATTACACGCCCCTGTTAAACAGGGGCAGAAAAATTGTGCCTTAGGCACTGGTGGTGGCGCCCAGAACCAAAAATGTTCTTACAAGCTATCAGCGTGATGATTGAGGAGGAAGAGGATAATTACTCAGGATAGTCACTCAGCATCAGCATAGGCAGTCTTTGAAGGGATCTGAGATTTCAAAAAAAATTATTCGGTTACATCAGCATCAGGTGCTTGGTAGCTGGTGGTGATCCAAGACTCATTCATTTTTATGAAGGTCAGTCGATCGACCGAGTCAGTGGACAGACGCACCCTGTGATCGGTTACCACGCCTCCAGCAGCACTGAATGTGCGTTCCGAAAGAATGCTGGATGCAGGACAGGCCAGTAGCTCAATTGCATACTGTGCAAGCTCTGGCCAGTGATCCATCCTCAAGACCCAGTAACCCAGAGGATTTTCGGTGGGAAAGGTGTCCAAGTCTGATCTTGCCCCTAGGTATTCCTGCACCATGTAAAACAGACGCTGGCGATGGTTGCTGGAACCGATCATACCTTGGGGCTGCGGACCAAAAAATTGTCTGAACGCATCGGTCAGACGGCCACCTTCTCCACCGCTCCTTCTTTGACTGACCGAAGCCTCAGCAACACGTTGTCCAGAAACAGGAGTTTGTAACCTCCCAGTCTCTGGGAACGCGTTGCACAGACCTTTCTGCAAGGCCTCCCGAAAATGTTTCATCCTCTGCTCCCTCTGCGATGGCAAGATAAGGTCCGCAACCTTACCCTTGTAACGTGGATCAAGGAGGGTTGCCAGCCAGTATTGGTCCTTCTCCTTGATACCACGAATACGAGGATCCTTACGCAGGCTTTGCAGGATCAGGGAGGCCATGCAGCGTAGGTTTGCTGAGGCATTCGGTCCGGAGTCCTCTGGGTCACTAAGGACGACATGGTCCGCAGCCACCTCCTCCCAGCCACATACAAGTCCATGTGTTTCTTGGGATTGATCCCTTAAAGACTGCTGCTGATGCTGAGTGCCAGGCTCCACCTCCATACTGACACAATCTTCCTCCTCCTCCTCCTCCTCGTCCTCTTCCTGTGTGATCGGCGGGCACGCAGGAACACTGTCTGGATAAAGGGGGCCTTGAGAGCTAAGGAAGTCCTCCTCTTCCTGCCTCTGTTCTGCCTCAAGTGCCCTGTCCATTATTCCACGCAGCATGTGCTCCAACAGGTGGACAAGGGGGACAGTGTCACTGATGCATGCACTGTCACAATCTTCCTCCTCCTCGTCCTCTTCCTCCTCAAATGGTGACAGGACAGTGCATGCATCCCTGATCATGGCCCACTGGCGTGGGGAAAAAAAACCAAGCTCCCCTGACCCTGTCCTGGTGCCATAGTCGCACAGGTACTCATTGATGGCCCTCTGCTGCGTGTGCAGCCGCTGCAGCATGGCCAACGTTGAGTTCCACCTGGTGGGCATGTCACAGATTAGGCGGTTCTTGGGCAGGTTAAACTCCTTTTGGAGGTCCGTCAGCCGAGCACTGGCATTATATGACCGGCGGAAATGCACACAGACTTTCCTGGCCTGCCTCAGGACATCCTGTAAGCCCTGGTACCTGCCCAAGAACCTCTGCACCACCAAGTTAAGGACGTGAGCCAAACAGGGCACATGGGCCATTTGTCCCTGTCGGAGGGCAGAGAGGAGGTTGGTGCCATTGTCGCAAACCACCATTCCTGCCTTAAGTTGGCGTGGCGTCAACCACCTCTGAACCTGCCCCTGCAGAGCTGACAGAACCTCTGCCCCAGTGTGGCTCCTGTCCCCCAAGCACACCAGCTCAAGCACCGCATGGCATCTTTTGGCCTGCGTACTTGCGTAGCCCCTTGAACGACTACGGAGCACCGCTGGTTCCGAGGAAAAGGCAATGGAGGAAGAAGAAGAGGAGGGGGTGGAGGAGAGAGGTCTGTCACAATCATTAGCATTTTAGAGGCGTGGTGGCGGAACAACCTCCAACACTACTGCACCTTGTCCTGCATCCTTCCCAGCTGCCAGCAGAGTCACCCAATGAGCCTTGAAACTTAGGTAACGTCCCTGTCCATGCCTGCTGGACCATGAGTCAGCGGTAATATGCACCTTACCGCTGACCGCCCTGTCCAGCGAGGCATGGACATTGCCTTCCACATGCTGGTAGAGAGCCGGAATCGCCTTCCGTGAGAAAAAGTGGCGTTTGGGTACCTGCCACTGAGGAACCGCACATTCCACAAACTCACGGAAGGGGGCAGAGTCTACCAACTGAAAAGGCAGCAGTTGAAGTGCTAGCAATTTTGCCAAGCTAGCATTCAACCGCTGGGCATGTGGATGGCTGGGAGCAAACTTCTTTCGGCGGTGCAGCAGCTGGGGCAGGGAAATTTGCCTGGTACAATCTGACGTCGGTGTACCAAAAGCAGATTGCCCACAAGTACTTGGCTGTGACACACCTAATTCTACACCTTCATTCCTCTCAGTGCAGGTCTCAGAGAGGACTGAAGGTCTAGTGGGGTTGGAAATCTCAGCTGATGAGGAGCAAGGAGAGGTCCTCTTTGTTCTTTGGTGTGGGTCTTTTAGATACGCTTGCCAACGAACTGCATGGCAGGTCAACATATGTCTGGTCAAGCATGTGGTACCCAAGCGGGAGATGTTTTGGCCACGTGAGATACGCTTGAGACATATGTTGCAAATAGCAGTGGTGCGATCTGATGCACTCGTCTCAAAAAAGGCCCACACCAAAGAACTTTTTGAATAACGCGCAGAGACTGCAGCGCCCTGCACATGTGGAGCTTTGGGGTGTGATGCAGTCAATGTGCTGCCCTTAGGCTGGCCCCTGGAGGGCATCCTGCCTCGTTGGTGATGTGCCGCCTCCTCCTCCTCCTCCTCCTCTCTCCTATCAGGCACCCACGTTGAGTCAGTGACCTCATCATCCCCTCCCTCCTCATCACTGGAGCAAACCTGGCAGTATGCTGCAGCAGGGGGAGCATGACTGCCAGATTGCTGTCCTTCTTGGGCACCCCCTCTGTCCGTGCTCATGTTACTGCCTTCATCGAGCTCAGTATCATCATCAGAGCCTTCCAAACGCTGGGCATCCTCCTGCAGCATGTACCCAACACTGTGGTCAAACAGTTCGAGGGACTCCTCAGGAGGACATGGTGGGGCTAGGGAAGGAGTCACTGATGACATTGAGCCGAGGGAAGAGGCCGCTGCTTTGCCAGACAAAGTACCCTGGGCATGGGTGAGAGAGGATGAGGAGGATGAGGACGGCTTGGTCATCCACTCAACCAAGTCTTCCGCATGTTGCGGCTCAACATGGCCAGCTGCCAAAAAAAAGGCCAAGCGTGTCCCATGGCCACGTGCTGATGAGGATGCACCGTCTCCACGACCAGCACTAGACACAGAGCCTGCTTGCCCTCTCTTATTGGCTTGTGACTGTCTGCCTCTCCTTCTTGGCCTTCCAGACATACTAATGGCCTGTAGCTGCACTAAGCTGGGATATATATATATATATGTACTGATACTGCAGCTAGCAAAATCAACTGCCTGCCTGTAGTATGAGAACACCACCAACCTTCTACAGGTAGCTTTAGCTGAACACTGTGAGCAGGACGCACCCCACTAACTTGTAGGTTTAGCTGAACACTGTGAGCAGGACGCACCCCACTAACTTGTAGTTTTAGCTGAACACTGTGAGCAGGACGCACTGCACTAACTGTAAATAGTCTAGCTGCCTGACTGTGGTACTAATAGGATCAAAAGAACACCAGTAATTTTCTTCAGGTAGCTGTATTTACTGTAACAAGACAAGCGTGCCTGTCAGTAAGAAGATAACAGGAACGGATCTAGCTGAACACTGTGAGCAGGACGCACCCCACTAACTTGTAGGTTTAGCTGAACACTGTGAGGTGGACGCACCCCACTAACTTGTAGGTTTAGCAGAACACTGTGAGCAGGACGCACTGCACTAAATGTAAATAGTCTAGAAGATAACAGGAACGGATCTAGCTAAACTGAATACAGTGTATATATATATATGCAACACCTGGGATGCATATATATACACAATACACTTTAAGTGCAGCTAACTGACTGACTGTCCTGCCTAATCTAGCTAACTCAAATGAAATGACACTGTCTCTCTCTCTCTCTATTTCTCAGCACACCGGAACACACTGCACAATGTGGGGCGTGTACTAAATCCCCTGAGCCATAATTGGCCAAAGCCTCCTTGGCTTTGGCCAATTACGGCTCTCTGTTAAGGCGGCGCTGTGATTGGCCAAGCATGCGGGTCATAGTGCATGCTTGGCCAATCATCAGCAAGCAATGCACTGCGATGCCGCAGTGAATTATGGGCCGTGACGCGCCACACGAATTTGGCGCGAACGGCCCATATCGTTCGCAATTCGGTGAACGACCGAACAGCCGATGTTCGAGTCGAACATGGGTTCGACTCGAACACGAAGCTCATCCCTACCCACCACTGTCCCCTCCAATATCCTTAACACTGTTCTCACCCATCCCCACTGTCCCCTCCTCTGTCCCACTCATTCCCACCACCACCCCCTCCAATATCCATAGCACCGTCCCACCCATTCCCACCACCACCCCCTCCAATATCCATAACACTGTCCCCACCCACCACCCATCACAACCACTGTCCCCTCCTCTGTCCCACCCATTCCCACCACTGTCCCCTCCAATATCCATAACACTGTCTTCATCCATTCCAACACCCACCACTGCATTGTCCCCATCCATTCGCACCCCCATCCCCACCACCCCCCCTCCATTGTACCTACCCACTGTTGTCCTCGCCACTGTGTAGACATAGCACTCTCTGTAAAAGTACGGGGTGATTAAAGAAGAACCCCGCCTCATTCCTTTTTCTATGGATCCAGCTAGAAGAGACATCGGATATTATGGAATACTTTGTATTATATCCCCATCCGCCACCCCCCCTTCAGTCTTGCACAGGTGTACCGACTCCTCCCCTTCAGTCTTGCACAGGTGTACCGGCTCCTCCCCTTCAGTCTTGCACAGGTGTACCAGCTCCTCCCCCTTCAGTCTTGCACTGGTGTACCGGCTCCTCCCCTTCAGTCTTGTACAGGTGTACCGGCTCCTCCCCCTTCAGTCTTGTACAGGTGTTCCGGCTCCTCCCCCTTCAGTCTTGCACAGGTGTACCGGCTCCTCCCCCTTCAGTCTTGTACAGGTGTACCGGCTCCTCCCCCTTCAGTCTTGTACAGGTGTTCCGGCTCCTCCTTCTTCAGTCTTGCACAGGTGTACCGGCTCCTCCCCCTTCAGTCTTGCACAGGTGTACCGGCTCCTCCCCTTCAGTCTTGCACAGGTATACCGGCTCTTCCCCCTTCAGTCTTGCACAGGTGTACCGTCTCCTCCCCTTCAGTCTTGCACAGGTGTATTGGCTCCTCCCCTTCAGTCTTGCACAGGTGTACCGGCTCTTCCCCCTTCAGTTTTGCACAGGTGTACCGACTCCTCCCCTTCAGTCTTGCACAGGTGTACCGACTCCTCCCCTTCAGTCTTGCACAGGTGTACCGGCTCCTCCCCTTCAGTCTTGCACAGGTGTACCGGCTCCTCCCCCTTCAGTCTTGCACAGGTGTACCGGCTCTTCCCCTTCAGTCTTGTACAGGTGTACTGGCTCCTCCCCCTTCAGTCTTGTACAGGTGTACCGGCTCCTCCCCCTTCAGTCTTGTACAGGTGTTCCGGCTCCTCCTTCTTCAGTCTTGCACAGGTGTATCGACTCCTCCCCTTCAGTCTTGCACAGGTGTACCGACTCCTCCCCTTCAGTCTTGCACAGGTGTACCGGCTCCTCCCCCTTCAGTCTTGCACTGGTGTACCGGCTCCTCCCCTTCAGTTTTGCACAGGTGTACCAGCTCTTCACCCTTCAGTCTTGCACAGGTGTACCGGCTCCTCCCCCTTCAGTCTTGCACAGGTGTACCAGCTCCTCCCCCTTCAGTCTTGCACTGGTGTACCGGCTCCTCCCCTTCAGTCTTGCACAGGTATACCGGCTCTTCCCCCTTCAGTCTTGCACAGGTGTACCGTCTCCTCCCCTTCAGTCTTGCACAGGTGTATTGGCTCCTCCCCTTCAGTCTTGCACAGGTGTATTGGCTCCTCCCCTTCAGTCTTGCACAGGTGTACCGGCTCTTCCCCCTTCAGTTTTGCACAGGTGTACCGACTCCTCCCCTTCAGTCTTGCACAGGTGTACCGGCTCCTCCCCTTCAGTCTTGCACAGGTGTACACGCTCCTCCCCCTTCAGTCTTGTACAGGTGTACTGGCTCCTCCCCTTCAGTCTTGTACAGGTGTACCGGCTCCTCCCCTTCAGTCTTGCACAGGTGTACAGGCTCCTCCCCCTTTAGTCTTGTACAGGTGTACTGGCTCCTCCCCTTCAGTCTTGGACAGGTGTACTGGCTCCTGGCTAGAGGACAGCTTGCATCATTTAGCCCTTTCCTCCCCAGCCTGACTTTCCCTGGCCCCGCCCCTTCCATTAATTGGATTTCAGTTCTTTCAATCACGGAGGCTCAGTATCACACGTGGGCGTTACCTATGCAAATACAGCCCTCCTAGGAACGCCCACTCCTTCAGACTGTCAAGGCATTTTGATATTTACATAACTCCTCCCAAGGGCCAGCCCACTGCTTGCATCAGGATTCTGGACTTAGGGCTCTTGAGAGGAGTACTGAGGCCGGGGGGGGCTGGGATGTTTCCAGGAAGCTGTGTACAGCCCCCTGCTGGCCCCTCCCACCAGCCATGACCTGCCTGCATTGCATAGAGAAGCACAGAGACTCGGTGATGACATCACTAGGACTAGTAAGGTAAGTAATGGAAAACATTTAGCATGTTGATGAGGGGGGAGGGGGGGCCAGGGAAAGAAAAATATAAGCAAATTAAACTTTTAGAATTTAGTGAAGGTCCGGCAAGGAGAGGTATCGGTATCCGGCGTCCGGACCATCCAACTCCCCTGCTACTGTCAGCGACATTCTGGGGTTTGAACTGATGTAAATGCAGCATAAAGAATGAGACCTCTGCAGCATCTCCAGGAGAAACCTGAACGGAGTGCAGGAGGCGGAGCCAGGGGGAGCGAGGACATCCAACCGAGGGGTTAAGTCTCCCCTGCACCCTGCAGACCCTAAAATACAGCTCTCCACCTGCCATAGCACTACAACTCCCAGCATGCCCAGGTACCTGGTGTAAGGTATAGGCTGATGGATCATTCTGGGATTTCTAGTCCCATGCATCTCACTGGCTCACGTGGCCCCCAACACACCCCCTGCGATGTACATATCCTATTGGCTGAGTCTGAAGGTGCTAGCAGTTATGAGGAAATATCAGGAGGGGGTGGTAAGCCTTCTCCCCTAGAGATACCTAATCTCTCGGTTTCCAAGGGGCCACACATCATGCACTAAGGGGCCACACCTGGCCCTTGGACCTCAGGTTGGGCACCAGGGGCTTAGAGGTGGCCACACATATCTATAAAGGTCTGTGCACAGGTGAGACTAATGAGGAAATCTGGCTACCAAGTAAGATATGGACCCAGAGCTGAAGCCTTCATCCCACCTAAAGCTCTACAGGGGTCCAGGACCCAGAACATGACTAAGGATTAGGATGGGAGCCCCTTGAAAGACCTACGTGCCACCTACACCACAAGGTTCCGGCAGACACAATCTACATTCAATAAAGGCCTCTCCTGGGTATTTTGCTCCTTGTACATTTCGTGATGATCTGGATTACCTTGACCTTGTTCCTTATTATAGAAAGGCTCTGATTACGGGTTATCCCTCTGTGAATTCTGGGGCCATTGTTGCCTTCGGTGGTAAGGATTAGCTCCTGAATGGTGTGTGACAAACACAGGTGTCACCGCTCCACAGTGTAATATTTGTCACACAAAGAGAAGGGATAATAGAACAAGTTTCTTTCAGGAAAACATGCCGAGGATTTAACCGTTTGGTGCTGAAATGATCATTTATTGAGCCGTGTAGATGGCTAGCGCAGTGACCTAATGAGTCTGAAGGTACTAGTAGATATGAGGAAATATCAGGAGACGGGGGGGGGTGGTAAGCCTTCTCCCCTGGAGATACCTAATCTCTCGGTTTCTAGGACCTTCCACCGAGCTCGGGGCTGTAAAGAAAGCTCTTCTATTGTGGTTATTGCTGTGCAGAGTTAGTGGTTGTTCTCATAAGGCAGATACTGAGAACAAGAAAGCAGAAGACGTAGTTGGGACATGAGGAGCTGAACTTCTCACAACCTTTCACTATCAGAAGAACACCCACAGTTTATAGACTTTAAAAGGGACCATCAGCCAAGACATTCCATACAGGGGACCTTCTCCAAGAGGGCCATTAGCCAAGTCCTTCCATACAGGGGACCTTCTCCAAGAGGACCATCAGCCAAGACCTTCCATACAGGGAACCTTCTCCAAGAGGACCATCAGCCAAGTCCTTCCATACAGGGGGCCTTCTCCTAGAGGGCACCATGCTTCTTCTCATCACCCTCGCCACTCTCCTTCTAGGTGAGTCCAGATTTCCAGATCACACGGAATAGAAAATGTAAAGCAGAAATGAAGGCATTCGGGACCTCAGTGATAGAAGGAATCTGGTCATTGATTAACGTAATGTTTGTGCTGCAGAGCAGAATGTCAGGCATGCTCACCTTCCCGGTGGGGGTCAGACACATTTTGAACTGTCCTTACTGCTTTGACTTGAAGTTAATTGTAAACTCTAAAGTGGTTGTAAAGGCTCAAGGTTCATTCTATGCATGAAGGTAAAAAACTTTCTGCATGCAGCGGCCCCCCAGCCCCCCTTTCCTGAACCCCATCTCGATCCAACAATGTGCATGAGAGCAGAAGCTCTCCCAGTTCTTTTCCACCTCATTGGCCTGAGACAGCAGCAGGAGCCATTGGCTATTGTTAATCACAGCCAATGAGCCCATGAGGAGAGAGAATTCGGGTGGGGCCGAGCCATGCTCCGTGTGTGAATGGACATGAAGAGCAGCGGCTCGGGAGCAGGCCTGCTCAGGTGCCCCCATAGCAAGCTGCTTGCATGGGGGCCCTCGGCAGGAGGGAGGTGCCAGGAGCCTGGTGGGGGACTTAAGAAGAGGATGACTGAGGTTGCTCTGTGCAAAACCATTATAGAGCAGGTACGTATATCATGTATGTAGATTTTTTTCTTAATACACCTTTATTATCACTTTAACCACTTGCTGACCACACTATAGTCTCTATTGACATCCTACCAGAAGCCCCCACCCCTGTGCACCCCTGGGATGAGCATCGGGCGTGCTCTGTGATTGCCGTTGTAGTGGATTAGTGGTTGTAGTGGTTGTAGTGGTTTAGTGGTTGTAGTGGTTGTAGTGGTTTAGTGGTTTTAGTGGTTGTAGTGGTTTAGTGGTTTTAGTGGTTGTAGTGGTTTAGTGGTTGTAGTGGTGTAGTGGTGTAGTGGTTTTAGTGGTGTAGTTGTGTAGTGGAGTAGTGGCATAGTGGCGTAGTGGTTTTAGTGGTGTAGTGGTTTTAGTGGTTGTAGTGGTGTATTGGTTGTAGTGGTTTAGTGGTTGTAGTGGTGTAGTGGTTTAGTGGTTGTAGTGGTGTAGTGGTTTTAGTGGTTGTAGTGGTGTAGTGGTTTAGTGGTGTAGTGGTTTTAGTTGTTTAGTGGTGTAGTGGTTGTATTGGTGTTGTGGCGTAGTGGTTGTAGTGGCGTAGTGGTTGTAGTGGTGTAGTGGCGTAGTGGTTGTAGTGGCATAGTGGTTGTAGTGGTGTAGTGGTTGTAGTGGTTGTAGTGGTGTAGTGGTTGTAGTGGTTTAGTGGTTGTAGTGGTGTAGTGGTTGTAGTGGTGTCGTGGCATAGTGGTTGTAGTGGTGTAGTGGTGTAGTGGTTGTAGTGGTGTAGTGGTGTAGTGGTTTTAGTGGTTGTAGTGGTTGTACTGGTGTAGTGGTTTAGTGGTTGTAGTGGTGTAGTGGTTGTAGTGGTGTAGTGGTTATAGTGGTGTAGTGGTTATAGTGGTGTAGTGGTTGTAGTGGCGTAGTGGTTGTAGTGGTTTAGTGGTTATAGTGGTTGTAGTGAAGTAGTGGTTTAGTGGTTGTAGTGGTGTAGTGGTTGTAGTGGTGTAGTGGTTTAGTGGTTGTAGTGGTGTAGTGGTGTAGTGGTTTAGTGGGTGTAGTGGTTTAGTGGTTGTAGTGGTTGTAGTGATGTAGTGGTTTAGTGGTGTAGTGGTTGTAGTGGTGTTGTGGCGTAGTGGTTGTAGTGGCGTAGTGGTTGTAGTGGTTGTAGTGGCATAGTGGTTGTAGTGGTGTAGTGGTTGTAGTGGTGTAGTGGTTTAGTGGTTGTAGTGGTTTAGTAGTTGTAGTGGTGTAGTGGTTGTAGTGGTGTAGTGGTTTAGTGGTTGTAGTGGTTTAGTGGTCGTAGTGGTGTAGTGGTTGTAATGGTGTAGTGGGTGTAGTGATGTAGTGGTTGTAGTGGTGTAGTGGCGTAGTGGTTGTAGTTGTGTGGTGGTGTAGTGGTTGTAGTGATGTAGTGGTGTAGTGGTTGTAGTGGGTGTAGTGGTTGTAGTGGTGTAGTGGTTTAGTGGTTTAGTGGTGTAGTGGTGTAGTGGTTGTAGTGGGTGTAGTGGTGTAGTGGTTGCAATGGTGTAGTGGTTGTAGTGGTGTAGTGGTGTAGTGGTTGTAGTGGTGTAGTGGTTGTAATGGTGTAGTGGGTGTAGTGATGTAGTGGTGTAGTGGTTGTAATGGTGTAGTGGCGTAATGGTTGTAGTTGTGTGGTGGTCTAGTGGTTGTAGTGGTTGTAGTGGTGTAGTGGTTGTAGTGGTTGTAGTGGTTGTAGTGGTGTAGTGGTTTAGTGGTTGTAGTGGTGTAGTGGTGTAGTGGTTGTAGTGGGTGTAGTGGGTGTAGTGGTTGTAATGGTGTAGTGGTTGTAGTGGTTGTAGTGGTGTAGTGGCGTAGTGGTTGTAGTTGTGTGGTGGTGTAGTGGTTGTAGTGGTGTAGTGGTTGTAGTATTTGTAGTGGTGTAGTGGTTGTAATGGTGTAGTGGTGTAGTGGCGTAGTGGTTGTAGTGGTGTGGTGGTGTAGTGGTTTTAGTGGTTGTAGTGGTGTAGTGGTTGTAGTTGTGTAGTGGTGTAGTGGTTTTAGTGGTTGTAGTGGTTGTAGTGGTGTAGTGGTTTAGTGGTTGTAGTGGTGTAGTGGTTTAGTGGTTATAGTGGTGTAGTGGTGTAGTGGTTGTAGTGGGTGTAGTGGGTGTAGTGGTTGTAATGGTGTAGTGGTTGTAGTGGTGTAGTGGCGTAGTGGTTGTAGTTGTGTGGTGGTGTAGTGGTTGTAGTGGTGTAGTGGTTGTAGTATTTGTAGTGGTGTAGTGGTTGTAGTGGTGTAGTGGTGTAGTGGCGTAGTGGTTGTAGTGGTGTGGTGGTGTAGTGGTTGTAGTGGTGTATTGGTTGTAGTGGTTGTAGTGGTGTAGTGGTGTAGTGGTTGTAGTGGTGTAGTGGTGTAGTGGTGTAGTGGTTGTAGTGGTTGTAGTGATGTAGTGGTGTAGTGGTTTTAGTGGTTGTAGTGGTTGTAGTGGTGTAGTGGTTGTAGTGGTGTAGTGGTGTAGTGGTTGTAGTGGTGTAGTGGTTGTAGTGGTTGTAGTGGTGTAGTGGTTTTAGTGGTTGTAGTGGTGTAGTGGTTGTAGTGGTTGTAGTGGTGTAGTGGTTTTAGTGGTTGTAGTGGTGTAGTGGTTGTAGTGGTGTAGTGGTTGTAGTGGTGTAGTGGTGTAGTGGTTGTAGTGGTGTAGTGGTGTAGTGGTTGTAGTGGTGTAGTGGTGTAGTGGTTGTAGTGGTTTTAGTGGTTGTAGTGGTGTAGTGGTTGTAGTGGTGTAGTGGTGTAGTGGTGTAGTGGTTTTAGTGGTTGTAGTGGTGTAGTGGTTGTAGTGGTGTAGTGGTTGTAGTGGTTGTAGTGGTGTAGTGGTGTAGTGGTGTAGTGGTTTTAGTGGTTGTAGTGGTGTAGTGGTGTAGTGGTTGTAGTGGTTGTAGTGGTGTAGTGGTGTAGTGGTTTTAGTGGTGTAGTGGTTGTGGTGGTGTAGTGGTGTAGTGGTTTTAGTGGTGTAGTGGTTGTGGTGGTGTAGTGGTGTAGTGGTGTAGTAGTGTAGTGGTTGTAGTGGTGTAGTGGTTTTAGTGGTTGTAGTGGTGTAGTGGTTGTAGTGGTGTAGTGGTTGTAGTGGTGTAGTGGTGTAGTGGTTGTAGTGGTGTAGTGGTTGTAGTGGTGTAGTGGTGTAGTGGTTGTAGTGGTTGTAGTGGTGTAGTGGTTGTAGTTGTGTAGTGGTGTAGTGGTTTTAGTGGTGTAGTGGTTGTGGTGGTGTAGTGGTGTAGTGGTTTTAGTGGTTGTAGTGGTTGTAGTGGTTGTAGTGGTTTTAGTGGTGTAGTGGTTGTGGTGGTGTAGTGGTGTAGTGGTGTAGTAGTGTAGTGGTTGTAGTGGTGTAGTGGTGTAGTGGTGTAGTGGCGTAGTGGTTGTAGTGGTTGTAGTGGTGTAGTGGTGTAGTGGTTGTAGTGAGAGTCAAACATTATGGTGATTCTCCGGCTTAGAGATGAGCTGCGGGTTCCTCTATTCCCGGGTCACCACACACCCTGCTGTGTAGATGTTGCATTTTGGAGGGACACAGCGGAGCCCATGCCCCCTCCACCACTCCAGTGTACCTCTGCCACCTCACTCCCACTGACAGAGTAGGGACCCGCCATGCACTAACGTGGACCTCATGTGTTCACTTATTGACACCTTCACTTCCATACCATGCAGCCAGGCACACAAGGTCTCCTTACAGCGGGGTCAGTCCCAGTTGCTATGGGAAACCGACCGTCAGGGAGGTAGCCAGATCATCGACCCCTCTTGTTACCGGTGGACCTGCCACCTACACCAGGAACCACACTTCACAACTGGCTGCAATGCACCTTGCACTAGTTTTGGTTACCAACTGCATTCCTCCTCTTACTAGTCCTTGCCGAGTTAACTTGTCATAGTGGCTTGCTTCGTACCCCACATGGGCTTTACTGACCCTTTTCTTTCATACACCAGAAACCATCATGCACCCCTTTAAATGACGTCAGACTGGGCTTTAAGATTGTTGATGCAGGCAGGCAGATTGTTGATTGTCCTTTTGCAGGCAGGGACCGCGGGTCCCAGTAGTGTAGCCAGAAAAAGGTTAAATTGCTTAAATGCTAGCTATCCTTGGTGGACTACCGATCCCAGCTAGTCTTCTTCAGGCCCTGCCAGCCCTCCTGGCTGCCCAAACTCCACTGTCCATGACATCACAGTCCTCACTGGCCCTGCATCCATCTCAGATGGTGTGCCAATCACCAACACCTGGAGTATCCATCCTGGAGACCTGCCTGGCAGTACCTTCCACTGTCCTCTCCTGGTCAAACCCCCCCCCTGTGGTTTGTACAAGGGTCCCTTCCACTCCCAAGCTCCAGCCCAAGATCCCACCCCCAACTGAGGGGCTCCCTCAAGGGATACGACAGCTAGTACTCCATCTCCCAGCTCTTCCACCCAAAGCTAGTCTGATACGGGGTATTTAAGGAGGCCTGCCCCCTGCCTATCCAGGTTGGGGATTGGCCAGAGCTCCCTAGAACACCCTAGACAGCTCCTCCTTTCTTGACCTTCACTCTTCTAGAATCCTCTAGGGAGGTAACCAAAATATGATGCTCTCCGTGAGTCACCAGCCTACTCTGAGCCACTCCCAGCCCACACAGATCGAAACAAACAGGCCTAGCTTCTTCCTAGACCTGCACTACAGAAATCCTAACTCTAGTACCTACCTAGGTAGAGGATGCTACGAATAAAACATTCACAAAGCGAATAGGTCCTTCCAAATACAAGTCCACAAAAATAAGTCCACCATACAAAAAAGGTTGGATACAGTCGTAGCACAGACCCCCCCGATGACTTGCCCCGGGTTCTCTGTCTGTTCACGGGATATAGAAGCAGCCAGGCGGACAACAGATCTGGCAGGTTCACAACTCGATGACCAGGCACTGGATGTCTTTTTGGGCTTTAATGCTGGTTGAACTTGGTTGGGGGTGCAGGGTGAGCTTTAGGATTCTCCAGATTTAGTGCACCAAAGGACATGACTATGGCATTAAATATGTCTTGTTATTAGACTTTCGAAATACGAATTGCTATGCTTCCAAATTGTATACGAAATACGAAATTTCATTGACGAATTTCGGATCCAAATTCCGTTACAAAGGAAACGTGACCGGTGTTTTGTTGACCAATCAGAGGTTGTCTTCTGCTGCTGAGTGGGGGTTGGGAAAATGACCTTTTTTAACATGGGAGTGGGGGAGGTCCTGGTAGTCGATGGGAGATTCAGACAAAATAAGAATGTTTGTTCATATCATTTTACTATCATAATGAGCACAGCACAGGGATGGTGGGAGCCCCTCATAATGAGCACAGGGATGGTGGGAGCCCCTCATAATGAGCACAGGGATGGTGGGAGCCCCTCATAATGAGCACAGGGATGGTGGGGCCCCTCATAATGAGCACAGGGATGGTGGGGCCCCTCATAATGAGCACAGCACAGGGATGGTGGGAGCCCCTCATAATGAGCACAGGGATGGTGGGGGCCCCTCATAATGAGCACAGCACAGGGATGATAGGAGCCCCTCATAATGAGCACAGGGATGGTGGGAGCCCCTCATAATGAGCACAGCACAGGGATGGTGGGGGCCCCTCATAATGAGCACAGCACAGGGATGGTGGGAGCCCCTCATAATGAGCACAGCACAGGGATGGTGGGAGCCCCTCATAATGAGCACAGGGATAATGGGAGCCCCTCATAATGAGCACAGCACAGGGATGGTGGGGGCCCCTCATAATGAGCACAGTACAGGGATGGTGGGAGCCCCTCATAATGAGCACAGCACAGGGATGGTGGGGGCCCCTCATAATGAGCACAGCACAGGGATGGTGGGAGCCCCTCATAATGAGCACAGCACAGGGATGGTGGGGGCCCCTCATAATGAGCACAGGGATGGTGGGGGCCCCTCATAATGAGCACAGCACAGGGATGGTGGGAGCCCCTCATAATGAGCACAGGGATGGTGGGAGCCCCTCATAATGAGCACAGGGATGGTGGGAGCCCCTCATAATGAGCACAGGGATGGTGGGGCCCCTCATAATGAGCACAGGGATGGTGGGAGCCCCTCATAATGAGCACAGGGATGGTGGGAGCCCCTCATAATGAGCACAGGGATGGTGGGGCCCCTCATAATGAGCACAGGGATGGTGGGAGCCCCTCATAATGAGCACAGGGATGGTGGGGCCCCTCATAATGAGCACAGGGATGATGGGAGCCCCTCATAATGAGCACAGGGATGGTGGGGCCCCTCATAATGAGCACAGGGATGGTGGGAGCCCCTCATAATGAGCACAGGGATGGTGGGGCCCCTCATAATGAGCACAGGGATGGTGGGAGCCCCTCATAATGAGCACAGGGATGGTGGGGCCCCTCATAATGAGCACAGGGATGATGGGAGCCCCTCATAATGAGCACAGGGATGGTGGGAGCCCCTCATAATGAGCACAGCACAGGGATGGGGGGAGCCCCTCATAATGAGCACAGGGATGGGGGGAGCCCCTCATAATGAGCACAGCACAGGGATGGTGGGAGCCCCTCATAATGAGCACAGCACAGGGATGGTGGGAGCCCCTCATAATGAGCACAGCACAGGGATGGGGGAGCCCCTCATAATGAGCACAGGGATGGTGGGGGCCCCTCATAATGAGCACAGGGATGGTGGGAGCCCCTCATAATGAGCACAGCACAGGGATGGGGGAGCCCCTCATAATGAGCACAGGGATGGTGGGGGCCCCTCATAATGAGCACAGCACAGGGATGATAGGAGCCCCTCATAATGAGCACAGGGATGGTGGGAGCCCCTCATAATGAGCACAGCACAGGGATGGTGGGAGCCCCTCATAATGAGCACAGCACAGGGATGGTGGGAGCCCCTCATAATGAGCACAGCACAGGGATGGTGGGAGCCCCTCATAATGAGCACAGGGATGGTGGGGGCCCCTCATAATGAGCACAGCACAGGGATAATGGGAGCCCCTCATAATGAGCACAGGGATGGTGGGAGCCCCTCATAATGAGCACAGGGATGGGGGGAGCCCCTCATAATGAGCACAGGGATGGGGGGAGCCCCTCATAATGAGCACAGGGATGGTGGGGACCCCTCATAATGAGCACAGCACAGGGATGATGGGAGCCCCTCATAATGAGCACAATGAGCCCGATGACTGCCATATTGAGAAAGGTATTTTTTGCTTTTTTAATTCATCATAATGAACGTTCATAATTGTTACGAAAAGTTAACAAACCTAACGAAAATTTGTATTTCGTACGAATCCAAATTGAATTTCGGACACGAATTACAAAATACGAATCAACGGCTAATAGGAAACGGAACGGAACGAAACGAAACAAATTTATTGAGGGCGCACATGTCTACTTGTTACTGCTATACCAAGAAACCCCCACCTTTTCCCGTAGTGACCACGACCACACAAAATTTGAAGTTAAATTGTCCATAGCAGCCTTTTTATTAAACAAATATAAATAACCAACAATTAGCATATCAATAACATAAAAACCAGACCAGACTGTTTATTAAAGAGGAAGGGCTGCAAGGTCCTCATAGACATAAAAACCCAGGACAGTACCTGCTTGTCACTTCACCGGCCTCTAACCACAAAAAAAAAAAACCACCAACTCGGAGACAACTAGACACATCCACCACTTGGGAGCCGTACCTCAGACGGGTCCCTACACCATACCCTTTGGTGCCCATATGAACCTAAAAAAAGACCTTGCACCCCACCACCCCCACATCTGGCTTAGAACGACCCCCCGAATCCCTAACCGGTACCAAACCACCATATTCATGGCGGGAGGGTGGGAAGTTGCTCCACTATCTTCTCCGACTGAAGCCCTCCCCTTCCTGTCTACTGCGTAATTACCCCTTTTCTCCACCCAGCTCAAACCCTGCCCCCTGCAGCCTGCTGACCTATCATGCATACCCTAAAAACCAGCACCCTAAACCATGAACAAGGCCATTTAACCCCTGTCATGCCAGCCCTGCGTCTATTGCGTTCTTCCTTTTACTGCGGGCCTCACTCTCTTCACTCTGTCTGCTCTCTACAAGGGTAAGATTTCCCTTTTGTCAGATGCTAGGGGAACAGACAATCCCGGGAATTCAAACTTCAGGAAGGCCTCAATTCAGCAGCACTGGAGCAGTTACTCAAGGGGTTAAGCAGCAGACAGTCACTAGGACCTCACATCCAGACCTATACTCACAATGTCCCCATATACTTGGGTGCCTCCTTCCAATATTGGCCAGATACTTCTCCGGTGAATTCCCAGGCCACATCCTCAGTGAATCCCCTTCATCTAGCTCCAGCAAATTCGTAGACATCCCCCCACCCCACTGCTCGCACTAAGCTGAGACCTCGACATATTACTGCTAAACTGCCCAGAAGGGCAACAGTCGGAAGGCGGTGAAGTCTACTTTCTCCACTGAAGGCGGTGAAGTCTACTTTCTCCACTGAAGGCGGTGAAGTCTACTTTCTCCACTGAAGGCGGTGAAGTCTACTTTCTCCACTGAAGGCGGTGAAGTCTACTTTCTCCACTGAAGGCAGTGAAGTCTACTTTCTCCACTGAAGGCGGTGCAGTCTACTTTCTCCACTGAAGGCGGGTGCAGTCTACTTTCTCCACTGAAGGCGGGTGCAGTCTACTTTCTCCACTGAAGGCGGTGAAGTCTACTTTCTCCACTGAAGGCGGTGCAGTCTACTTTCTCCACTGAAGGTGGGTGCAGTCTACTTTCTCCACTGAAGGCGGTGAAGTCTACTTTCTCCACTGAAGGCAGTGAAGTCTACTTTCTCCACTGAAGGCGGTGAAGTCTACTTTCTCCACTGAAGGCGGTGAAGTCTACTTTCTCCACTGAAGGTGGGTGCAGTCTAATTTCTCCACTGAAGGCGGTGCAGTCTACTTTCTCCACTGAAGGCAGGTGCAGTCTACTTTCTCCACTGAAGGCGGGTGCAGTCTACTTTCTCCACTGAAGGCGGGTGCAGTCTACTTTCTCCACTGAAGGCAGTGAAGTCTACTTTCTCCACTGAAGGCGGGTGCAGTCTACTTTCTCCACTGAAGGTGGGTGCAGTCTACTTTCTCCACTGAAGGCGGTGAAGTCTACTTTCTCCACTGAAGGTGGGTGCAGTCTACTTTCTCCACTGAAGGTGGCACTTATCTGCAGAGGCTATGTAGCTGGAGAGGAAGTCGAGAGTAACATAGTTGCTCTCTGGTTTCCTGGGTCACTGGGGAAGCTATCTGGTTGGATTCTGCTGTCCCATGTGACATTGGCCGTCATCTTGAGTCAGGCAGAGCTTATTTAAGGCCCTTGCTCCCAGGCTTGGTGCGCTTTTTTGCAAGTGGGTAGTGAAAGGTACCCCATCTGTTAGGAACAGTATTTAGCGGTAGGGAAAGTCTCCTGACGAGGAGGGAAAGTGTAGGGCTCGCAACTTCTTTGGCCAACTTCCTGCAGTCTGCTCTCTTAACAGACACTGTCAGTCAGGCTGAAACCTCAGGCTCTGTTCACGTTGATGGAAACCGTGAGTGTACCTGGTCGGGGAGTCCTCCCTCCGGGTTTGTTGTCAACTGTTGTTGCATTACTTCAAGACAAGTTCTCTATTTGCACCTGACTCTGTGAGTTATTGTCACTGCATCAAGCTGCACCCCACCTACATGCTGCACCCCACCTACATGCTGTACCCCACCTACATGCTGCACCCCACCTACATGCTATACCCCACCTACATGCTGCACCCCACCTACATGCCGCACCCCACCTACATGCTATACCCCACTTACATGCTGAACCCCACCTACATCCTGTACCACACCTACATGCTGAACCCCACCTACAGGCCCTTCAGGCTGGGATCCTCTCCTCCTGGACATGAACCCTGCTGTTCCAGACCCCAAACTATTTAAGCCCTCCCCTATTTAACCTGCTCTCTTCACGTTGTTGGAAACCGTGAGTGTACCTGGTCGGGGAGTCCTCCCACCGGGTTTGTTGTCAACTGTTGTTGCATTACTTCAAGACAAGTTCTCTATTTGCACCTGACTCTGTGAGTTATTGTCACTGCATCAAGCTGCACCCCACCTACATGCTGCACCCCACCTACATGCTGTACCCCAACTACATGCTGCACCCCACCTACATGCTGCACCCCACCTACATGCTGTACCCCACCTACATGCTGAACCCCACCTACATGCTGCACCACACCTACATGCTGTACCCCACCTACATGCTGAACCCCACCTACATGCTGCACCACACCTACATGCTGTACCCCACCTACATGCTGCACCCCACCTACATGCTGCACCCCACCTACATGCTGCACCACACCTACATGCTGCACCCCACCTACATGCTGAACCCCACCTACATGCTGCACCACACCTACATGCTGAACCCCACCTACATGTTGCACCCCACCTACATGCTGTACCCCACCTACATGTTGCACCCCACCTACAGGCCCTTCAGGCTGGGATCCTCTCCTCCTGGACATGAACCCTTGCTGCTCCAGGCCCCAAACTATTTAAGCCCCCCTCAGCCACCTACGGAGCATTCTTCCCCAGGGATTGGCTGAGATCACATAAATATTCAGGCCAATGGTCTGCCTCTTCCAGTCCGCTACGTTCTAGAATTCACTAGAAGGCAGAGGGGAGTGGTTGAGCCTGCAGCCAGTGGGACCCAGAGCCGCCAAAAGTAATCACACAGAGGAGCCAAATAAGACGAGATTTACCCGAGCCTTTTTTGTCTTATGTATGCAACTTAATGCTTTCTAAGTGTTGAAAGATTATAGTGTTTTATGTTATAGGATGTTTTATGCTGTAGGATATTGGACATTCTTAGGGTGCAACTCACTTCCATTGCATACCCTGGTTTAGGGTGTATGATTTACTCCCATTTTGTTAGTTTATATTATTTTATTTACATATTGCTTTTTCAAATATAGATATACCTGAGGTCACAATGATCTACGATCTTCCATGTACACCTGCTTTGTGATTGTTTTTTCAAAGTGCACCTTCAGTACTTTGTGGTATTGGACCAAACCTTATCCGATACCCTGTGATGTGACCCAAATTTCTCTTATAAATTAGAGAATGAAAAGAGGATGTGAATGTATACAATGTGTGTGTTTTTTTATTTATTTATTTTTTATTTTTTTTTTGGGGGGGGGTATTAAATGCTATCAAACAGCTATACTACTATCTACCTTTACTACAATAATTAGTAAACTTCAGTCAGAGCTGTAGAGTTTGTTTTTATCTACAGACACCCCTTATCTGTATAGGCAGTTTTTTAGTAAAGGTGAACTAACCCTTTAAGTAACAATTTACGTTGATCACTTTCACACTAAAAGGCTACAGTGAATATCTAAACATTCAAGCTAAGGATCCTCCACATTTTAAGTCTCTGTGTTCCTCCAGCTTCTGGTCCAGAATCTTCTCAGAATGATCCTTCTCAGCTTGTTGCTGGCCTGAAAGATGACGGCAGCCTCCATCGATGGAGATAATAATTGTAAATTCCAACAGACTATAAACAGTGGGGAATTTTGAAGAAAAATGTCCATCTGAGACATGCAGAAGAATGTGAAGAAAAGAAGTAAGAAGAAGATTGTCCTCAGTGCAGTGACATGAGCCTGAAGATTTGGACGTGTTGATCCAGAGTCGTTATTCCTCACCCTCCAGACGTGTCTGATCAGAAAGGAGGTAGTGAGGACCAGGCACAGAAGACTAAGGCAGAATGGTAGAAAGACACCTAGTGTGTTTGCAGGCACGGAATAGGAAAAAAAATCATAGAACACTATACTAGAGGCTTCTGTACTGTTATCAGAAGACTGGATAATTTCTGTATGCACAATAGAGAACCACGGGACACTCACAATGAACATCCCAAGTGCTGTCAGGAATAGAAGTTGACTCAGGAAATTGGACACAATTCTCTTTATCCAGATGAAGAACCCATAGCTGAGATTGGTGATGGTGTTACAGTAATGAGCCGAGAGCCAGAAGGTCAACCAGAAACTGTAATAGGCTAAGAAGTAAATTGATGTGTTTATAAATCCATGTACTTCTGTCACATAACAGACCTCCATACAGAAGACAAGGAGAATTCCCTGTAGACTCATCACACACTGGAGGAGAATATTCACAATCCCCTTAGCCAGAAAGATCACATCGGTGGGACTCAACTTCCCTTTCTTTCTGATGATGTCCAGGTAACCCATCACAATACAAGTGTTAGAAGGGATTGCCAAGCCGAGTCCCAAGAATGAAGAGACTAAAATAGATAAGGAGTACGGAGACAACATGTTGAGGTTTGGTGTGATCTCCGGACAGAGATGACGGGACACGTCCAGTGATAGCAGACAGAATGATATAATTAGAGTTGGAATTATGGAAATAGTCTTCAGAGATCCGTCTCATGATTGACTTTGCATAAATTTGATGAGTTTTATTTCAGTACCAATATCCAAAACAACAACTGTGTTGGCAATTTTTGAATATTTTCCATTCTACCGATGCATTTAACCACTTCAGGACTGGCAGCTGTTTGTCTCTTCTTGACTATTACAGTATTCATGTGTTAGAATGGCCCAGTCACAGTCCAGACCTGAATCCCATTGAGAATCTGTGGCAAGACTTGAAAATTGCTGTTCACAGACGTTCTCCATCCAATCTGACAGAGCTTGAGATATTTTACAAAGAAGAATGGGCAAAAATGTCCTCTCTAGATGTGCAAAGCTGGTAGAGACATCCCCAAAAAGACTTGTTGAGAAAGGGGGTTCTACAAAGTATTGACTCCGGGGGGCGCCATACAAATGTCCCTCCCCCACACTTTTCACATATTTACAGTGCCTTGCAAAAGTATTCACCCCCCTTGGCATGTTTTGTTGCCTCACATCCTGGAATTAACATGGATTGATTGAGGATTTGCATCATTTCATTTACAGAACACGCCCACAACTTTGAAGATGTGTTTTTTTTTATTGTGAAGCAAACAACAAATAGGACAAAATAACAGAAAAAATCAATGTGCATAACTATTCACCCCCCTAAAGTGAATACTTTGTAGAGACACCTTTTCCAGCTATCACAGCTCCAAGTCGCTTTGGATAAGTCTCTATGAGCTTCCCACATCTTACCACTGGGATTTTTGCCCATTCCTCTTTGCAAAACTGCTCCAGCTCCTTCAAGTTGGATGGTTTGTGCTTGTGAACAGCAATCTTTAAGTCTGACCCCAGATTTTCTATTGGATTGAGGTCTGGGCTTTGACTAGGCCATTCCAACACATTTCCATGTTTCCCCTTAAACCCCTCAAGTGTTGCTTTAGCAGTGTGTTTGGGGTCATTGTCCTGCTGGAAGGTGAACCTCCGTCCTAGCCTCAAATCACACACAGAGTGCTACAGGTTTTGCTCAAGAATATCCCTGTATTTATCACCATCCATCTTTCCCTCAACTCTGACCAGTTTCCCGACTGCTGAAAAACATCCCCACAGCATGATGCTGCCACCACCATGTTTCACAGTGGGGATGGTGTTCTTTGGGTGATGTGTTGGGTTTGCACCAGACATAGCGTTTTCTTTGAGGCCAAAAAGTTCAGTTTTAGTCTTATCAGACCAGAGCACCTTCCTCCATACATTTTGGGAGTCTCCCACATGCCTTTTCACAAACTCAAAACATGCCATTTTGTTTTTTACTGAAAGTAATGTCTTTCTTCTGGCCACTCTGCCATAAAGCCCAACTCTATGGAGCGCACGGCTTATTGTGTCCTATGTATAGATACTCCAGTCTCTGCTGTGGAGCTCTGCAGCTCCTCCAGGGTTACCTTAGGTCTCTGTGCTGCCTCTCTGATTAATGCCCTCCTTGCCCGGTCCGAGAGTTTTGGTGTGCGGCCGTCTCTTGGCAGGTTTGCTGTTGTGCCATGTTCTTTCCATTTGGTTATGATAGATTTGATGGGGCTCCTAGGGATCATCAAAGATTTGGAGATTTTTTTTATAACCTAACCCTGACTTGTACTTCTCAACAACATTGTCCCTTACTTGTTTGGAGAGTTCCTTGGTCTTCAGGGCAGTGTTTGGTTAGTGGTGCCTCTTGCTTAGGTGTTGCAGCCTCTGGGGCCTTTCACAAAGGTGTGTCTATGTAATGACAGATCATGTGACACTTAGATTACACACAGGTGGACATCATTTCACTAATTATGTGACTTCTGAAGGTAATTGGTGGCACCAGAGCTTTTTATGGGCTTCATAACAAAGGGGGTGAATACATACGCACATGACAATTATCAGTTTTTTATTTCTGAAAAATAGTTTTATGTATATATTTTTCTAATTTTACTTCCCCAACTTAGACTATTGTGTTCTGATCCATCACATATAATTCAGATTAAAAAAAAAACATTGAACTAAAGGTAGTAATGTAACAAAATAGGTAAAAAGCCAAGGGGGGTGAATACTTTTTCAAGGCACTGTACTTTCTGACACAAGACATAGATCATTCCCTGTAGACTCAGCACACACTGGAGGAGAATATTCACAATCCCCTTAGCCAGAAAGATCACATCGGTGGGACTCAACTTCCCTTTCTTTCTGATGATGTCCAGGTTACCCATCACAATACAAGTGTAAGAAGGGATTGCCAAGACGAGTCCCAAGACTGAAGAGACTAAAATAGATAAGGAGTACGGAGACAACATGTTGAGGTTTGGTGTGATCTCCGGACAGAGATGACGGGACACGTCCAGTGATAGCAGACAGAATGATATATTTAAAGTTGGAATTATGGAAAAAGCCTTCAGAGATCCGTCTCATGATTGACTTTGCATAAATGTGATGGATTTCATTTCAATGCCGACATCTAAAGCACGGAGCAACCCGTGTAATACAATCTCTGACTCATTATACCAAAGTACTTAAAGTGGTAGTAAACTCCAATTTAAAAAAAATAAATAAACAAAATTGGGACCCCGGGCAGTTTAAGTCGTAACGTGCTAGTATTTTTTTACATACTGTCAGCAGAGCGAGTGCAGGGTCACTATAATGATTTTGTACAGCTGTGGTGGTGACCATCTACAACGGTTGGCTGCTCAGATATCATTGTATGTGTCAGTGCCGCCAGCCATTGTCTCTGATCAATATCACCAGACCAATACAGCCAGTCATGGTGTCCCCAATCACTACCGCACCAGTCATGGTGTCCCCAATCACTACCCCACCAGTCACATTGTCACCATAAATAGTGCAGCCAGTCATGGTGTCTTCACCAGCCAAGTGTAAGCCAGCAGCCGTGTTCCTGATCACTACCACACCGGTGGCAATGTCACGGGACCAATGGAGCCAAAAACAAGGTTACTGATCACCACCACATCAGTATAGTGTCACCACAGCCAGTGCCGCCATCAACCGTTTCCCTGATGGCCGCCACCCTTTCACAGTGTTGCCTCCGCTTGCTGCCTGAACTGACCCTGGCCTGTTTCATGACCATGTTTTCCCCTGCTGCCTGGACCGATCCTATGCTGGTTTGCTGACCATGTCTATGCCGGCCGCCTCAACTGACCCATCTGCACACCCCATTGACTACCGTATATACTCAAGTATAAGCCGACCCGAATATAAGCCGAGGCACCTACTTTTACCACAAAAAAAATGGGAAAATTTATTGACCCGAGTATAAGCCGAGAGAGAGAATGCTGCAGCTACTGTAAGTGGAAAAGAGGGTCATCAATGTCCATCTGCAGCCTCATTGTGCCCATCTGCATTCCTCATACCTCAGCCTCATGCCTCAACCTTATGCCTCAAGCCTCATGCCTCATGCCTCAACCTCATGCCACAACCTCATGCCTCAACCTCACGCCTCAACCTCATGCCTCAAGCCTCAACCTCATGCCTCAAGCCTCAACCTCATGCCTCAACCTCATGCCACAAGCCTCAAGCCTCATGCCTCAAGCCTCATGCCTCAACCTCATGCCTCAACCTTATGCCTCAACCTCATGCCTCAAGCCTCATGCCTCATGCCTCAACCTCATGCCTCAACCTTATGCCTCAACCTCATGCCTCAAGCCTCATGCCTCAACCTCATGCCTCAACCTCATGCCTCAACCTCATGCCTCAACCTCATAGCTCAAGCCTCATGCCTCAACCTCAAGTACCTTGATCAGCGTTGTGCCAGCGTTATCTCCTGGCACTCTGCCCATCTGCAGTCTTATCCCCCGGCGCTGTGATACATTCAGTCAAATCGCCGCCTCCTCCTCATCCTCCTTGTCGTCCTCCGTGACCGACCACTGACTCGGTTTCCCAGCAGTGAGTCAGTGTTCAGCCTATCACAGATGGTGTTCTGACGAGAATCGTCCCCCCCATCGGATAGTGTCTGCCCTGTGCCGGGCAGGCGTGTCGCTTGCGCAGTACGGAGGACAAAGGAGACACCGAAAGTCTCTGAAGAAGAACAGCTGATGGTGAGGTATGTTGGGAGCGTGTGACAGAATGTAGTATTAAGTGCGCAGGCGCCATGCAGAGCTCACGAACAGGTGTTCACGTTCTGAGACTTTCGGCGTCTCCTATGTCCTCCGCGCTGTGCCTGCGCAGTACAGGGAGGGCGGACACTATCCGATGGAGGGGGACCTTTCTCGTCAGAACACCGCCCGCGATAGGCTGAACACTGACGGCGCTTGGTTACACTGCACGGCCGCCGATTAGACTGATTGTATCACAGCGCCGGGGGGATTAGGCTGCAGAGGAGGACTCCAGTATAACCCGAGGGGGGCATTTTCATCACCAAAAAAATGTGCTGTAAAAAACTGGGCTTATATTCGGGTATATACGGTACGTTCCTGAGAGAAGTCCGCGACACCTTGTAGACAACCGCACTTCCTTTCTTCAACCTCCCGTCCTTCCTGTCCAGTGTACACGACGTTCTTGGGGGGAAGCCACATATCAGTAGGCTAGACTTGTTCAATATATAGGAGCTGGGACTGCTATGACGCCACACCAAGCTACATTCACCGATCGCTTGTATAGAGGTGACCATTACAGGACATCGGATTTGTTTGGTTGGTTGATACAATTTCTGGTATATAATCAGTCCAGGCATTGAGAAGGTCTCACCCAGGTCCTATCACCATACTCAGGACAAGTAGCAGAATAGAATAATTAAAACTTTGCCGATTGTAAATAAATATAATAAATTGATAACTTTCATTTACCGCATTTTCATAAGATACACTTTTTTTTCCCCAAAAAAATATGGGGGAAAATGTCTCTGCGTCTTATGGAGCGAATACTGACCGGGCGCCGCCTTTCCTCGCACCCTTTCTAGTTGTTATTCCTCACTAAAAAAATAATTGCGGCGGGTTAACCCCTTCAATAACCTGCCCTGTTCTCCCCTGCGAGGTGATGCCGCTGATCGGCTCTCCTTGGCATGCACTCTGTCAGTGTGAGACGATGAGAGTCGATTACCGGCACTTCCTGTATTTACATGTGACCGGCCGTGATTGGACACAGCTGATCACATGGTTAAAGAGTCGCGGTAGCGGCTCTTTACAGAGATTGGGGATTGCGGCATGTCCTAGCAACACGGCACGGGCGCAATAGCTGCGCTGCATGCCCACACGGGCACGCAGGAGCAGCTGTTTGACATCCACCCATAACGAGAGCCACGCCATCCCTCTATCATTTGACGGTGAGCGGGCGACAAGTGGTTAAATAGTATAGTGCTTGTGCTGTCTAAACTTCTCTCTAAGCTGTAAAAAAAAACCCGGCTGATCCTGCCACTTCCTGTGTCCCCCTCTGTGTCCTGACCACAATAATCGTGGCTGCTGAGCCCTGACTACCGTGGTCAGTTTACGTGCCTCCGTCATGTGCTGCTCTCCTCTCTCCCCCTCCCTCTCTGCCTGTCAGCTCCTGTGTGTCTGTGTGAGCCGTCTCCGCCCCCCGACTCTATTAGTACCCAACTAAACTGTTTTATTCAGCCATACTGCACAGTGTTAGCATTTCTTTAAAACAAAGCCTCTAAATACCTTTTTCATGAATCTTCAGGCCGGTCAAGGGTCTCTAGCACATTTCACTTGGGGTTATGAAAGGCGTCATTGCAAGTTAACTGTATCACATATTTTTTGGATGGCGGACTTATTTTTGTGGACTTGTATTCGGGAGGACCTATTCTCTTTATGATTATTTTATGCACATGTAGGCAGGTTACCTACACTATGTTAGTTAGGCAGTTGGCTGGCCCAGGCTAGGGAAGGGGTTAACATCTTGCACCTCAGTTCCCAAAATATTTGGGCCCTGCCTATCTGCCCTGTGATATAAATATAGTGGGAGGGCTGGGTTCGGTGTGGTCAGCCCACTCTAGGAGATGCTGTGATCACCATGGAGGAACATTAAGGGGGCAGCTGCACCCAGCAGTCTGTGGGAAGACACTGGAAGTCCAGAGAACTGTCAAGTCTTGAGGGCACACCAGCAATGGACTACTGAATGAATGAATGAATGAATGAATGAATGAAAGAAAGATTTGTATAGCGCTGCAAATGCGAACTGAATCACCTCAAGGTGCTTGACCCGTGCTGTTAGTCCCGTTTCTTAGAAGAGATGGGTCTTGAGTTTTTTTCTGAAGGCCTGATGATTTTCTTCCATGCGGATGTTGGCAGGTAGAGCGTTCCATAGCCGTGGTCCTTGGACTGCGAATCTTCGTTCTCCCTTTGATTAGTAGCGGGACTTGGGAATGAGGAGGAGGTTTTGGTTAGTTGATCGAAGGCTGCGCTTAGGTATGTAGTGTTTTATTTTCTCGCATAGGTATTGTGGAGAGTTTCCTTGAGTGCATTTATGGGTGAGGCAGAGGGTCTTGAAAGGGATTTGATCCTTTATGGTTAGCCAATGTAGGGTCCTCAGGGATGGGGAGATGGATTCCCAGGGTTTTTTTCCTGTTACCAGTCTTGCTGCCCTGTTTTGAATGACTTGTAGGCGTGCAATCTGGTATTTAGGTAGTCCTATGTAGAGGGAGTTTGCGTAGTCGAGCCAGGAATTGAAGGTTGTTCCAACTACTGCTGCTTTGTCCTCTTCTGGAATGAAGGGGATGAGTCTACGTAGTAGGCGAAGGAGATGGTGAGATCCACTGACTACCGGTCCTATTTGTGCATCTATCGACATTTCTGAGTCCAAGATGACTCCGAGACTTTTGACTTTGGTGCTTGGGGAGATGGTCTGTCCAAGGATGGTGGGTGGTGTTCACGGGTTCTTAGTTTTTGTATTCCGGTTTGCGTGGAGGAGAAGAAGCTCTGTTTTGGATCTGTTAAGTTTGAGGGAGTTTGTGGTCATCCAGTCGTCAATCAATGTGAGGCATTTTTCTAGTCACTTGTAGTGGTCTGTTTGACCGGTGATGCGAAAGTAGAGTTGGGTGTCATCAGCGTATGAGTGGAAGCAGAGGTCCGATTTTCTAATGATTTGGAGAAGTGGACGGATGTAGATGTTGAAGAGCAGTGGTACTTTTGTTGAGTTACTCTAGGGTAGCCTAGTTCAGTTAGAGAAGGACATGTTTCACTGGAAATGTACTTTTTGGACTTTCTGGCAAATGTTCAAGTAAAGTTGCATCAACAATTTAAAGCCCAAAGTCTGAAGTCATTCAAAGGGGTGCATGATGGTTTCTGGCATATGAAAGAACAGAGTCAGCAAAGCCCATGCAAGGTATGAAGCAAGCCACTATGAAAGGTTAACTCCGCAAGGACTAGTTGGAGGAGGAATGCAGTTGCTATGGGTAACCAGAACCAGTGCAAGGTACACTGCAGCCAGTCGTGAAATGTGGTACTAGGTGTAGGTGGCAGGTCCTCCGGTAGCAGGGGGTGGTGATCTGGCTCCCTCCCTAATGGTCAGTTCTCCAAAGCAACTGGGACCGAACCCGCAGTACTGAGACCTCATGCTCCTGGCTACATGGTACGGGAGTGAAGGAGTTAACAAGTGAATGCATGAGGTCCGCTCTAGGGTACAATGGGATCCTATTCTGTCACTGGGAATGAGGTGGCAGAGGTACACTGGACTGTTGGAGAGGTCATGGGCTCCTCCTAAATGTAACATCCCCCAAGCAGGGTGTGTAGTGACATGGGAATTTTACATTGTTTTTAGGGTCATTACATTAGATTCCTCGGGCTCAGAACTTATTTATGTGAATTGTAACATTACTTTATGTTTTTTGGTACAATTGTTTTCTCTTGTTTCACCATTGAGAGTTGTATTCTCTTATCTTGCAGATTCATGTTGCCAAGGTGATATCACCGCCCAGATACAGATGACTAACGTGCAAGGTTCCGTAACAATAGACACAAACACATGGACCCTCCGAACAAATCTGTCCACTCGATGCGCGACTGTCAATATCTCCATCCATGAGTTTCCGGTGATCTATGGAGCATCTCAGGATCCTTGTGACATAGGCCACATTGGTCAGTCTAGCTTAGATCTCTCTCTTAAAGGAACAACACAGGTTGTAGTTGATCGAAACATGAGGTACGATGGACGCTCCCTATTTTTAAAGACCTGTGGTCTGCAAACATGTGTAAATCTGGACACCGGTGCCCACAGGGTTTGGAAAGCCGTTGTCCACTCTTTCATTCTAGGACAAGTCTACTTCCTGCAGCCTTCAACTCCGCAGCCAATCACAGTTGTGATGGAGTTAGGACTCCTGGAAGAGATGGCGGCACTCAATGCCTCTCTCTTCTTCTCGGACGCCTGCCAAGGAAATAATGTCCAGCTTTTAGGAAGTGCCCAGGTAAACCACCAGAAATTTGCTAAGAGTCGCCTTGAACTCAATACTGCTGAGGTGATGCCCTATCTTGTGATAAAATACCAGGAGAGATGGGCATGTGCAGAGTTGAAACTCATACAGACTAAGGAGGTTTCAGCACAATTTAGCATGAAAGGTGTCGAAGGATCCTTTAGCTTCAAACAAGAGTCGCCCTTCCACCCTACTCAACTTTCCATAAACCTGTGGAGGCTCCGGGGACTTGCTGGCCAGTACAGAATTCACTCTCTACCTGTCCGGGCTCGTCACCACTCAGATCAGAACTTGTGTGATGAAGGAAACACAGGGAGTCTCTGGAATCCTTTGTCAGTAAGTACAGCAAACAATAGAGGTGGCCACACTTCATGGCCCATTGGAGACTTGAGTGGGCGACACGGAACTCTGCAGGGTCGTGAGGCATTCAGCGCTGTTCTAACTGACTGGAATCTGCCACTTTTTGGCAACAACAGTGTTACCACCCGTTCTGTCCTTATTTTAAAAGCCAGTGGGGAACCGTGGGCCTGCAGCACCATCAATTTGGAAGGAGAAGTGGTTACAGCTCTTGCATCTTTCCGTAAGGGAGTAGTTGGCAAGATAATGTTCCAACAGGCTACCAGTGATCCCTACAATGACCTCACTGTGTACATTGAGCTCTCCCAAGCCTCAGACAGCATCAGCAAAAACCATAACTGGCACATCCATGAAATTCCACTTACAACAGAGTCTAAAGACTGTGCCAGTGCTGGAGGGCACTTCAACCCTTATAATGTATCGACTGGTGGGAACTACAGCCAAGAGTGCAAGCCAAGCAACCCCATGCGATGTGAGGCTGGAGATTATGCTGGGAGACTTGTCCCAATTACTCTTCTTGCCCCCTTTCCAGCTCGATATTTGTTTACCGACTCTTTAACTTCACTTACAGGACCAACGTCTATCATTGGGCGGTCTGTGGTCATACACGAATCTGAAGGGCGGTCTCCACGTGTGGCCTGTGCCAATATTCTTCTCCAGCCAATCTTCCAAGGTAGGACTGATCTTTGGTCTGGCTCTGGTAATGCCGGCGGAGAATTAGGGGCCTCTCAGGTATCTGAATTCACCCCGACAGTGATTGATGTTAATTTCAATGGACTGAGTGGCCTTGCTGGAGGTTTCCATATCCATCAGCTTCCAGTGACTGCAGGGTCAGACAACCCATGTTCAGATCAGAAAATTCGAGGACACTTCAACCCTTTCCTTGTAAATATGACCAGCTCTCCAGCAGTCGGTAATGGAACAGATGATGAATATGAGTTGGGAGATATCAGTGGAAGACATGGCTCTTTACTAAACCTGGACAACAAGATCGCAAAATTCAGAGACATGAACTTACCACTGTCTGGTCCTCACAGCGCGCTTGGCCGGTCTTTGGTCATCCACTATGTCAACGGGTCCAGGTGAGTGAAGTCAATGTTCATGATGAAAATACTTCACTGCTATGGGGAAATCTCCCCATTGTGGGAGGGGCAGAGACACAAACTACTGCAGAGAAATCTCCCCATTGTGGGAGGGGCAGAGACACAAACTACTGCAGAGAAATCTCCCCATTGTGGGAGGGGCAGAGACACAAACTACTGCAGAGAAATCTCCCCATTGTGGGAGGGGCAGAGACACAAACTACTGCAGGGAAATCTCCCCATTGTGGGAGGGGCAGAGGCACAAACTACTGCAGGAAATCTCCCCATTGTGGGAGGGGCAGAGACACAAACTACTGCAGGGAATCTCCCCATTGTGGGAGGGGCAGAGACACAAACTACTGCAGGGAAATCTCCCCATTGTGGGAGGGGCAGAGGCACAAACTACTGCAGGAAATCTCACCATTGTGGGAGGGGCAGAGACACAAACTACTGCAGGGAAATCTCCACATTGTGGGAGGGGCAGAGATACAAACTACTGCAGAGAAATCTCCACATTGTGGGAGGGGCAGAGATACAAACTACTGCAGAGAAATCTCACCATTGTGGGAGGGGCAGAGACACAAACTACTGTAGGAAATCTCCCCATTGTGGGAGGGGCAGAGACACAAACTACTGCAGGGAAATCTCCACATTGTGGGAGGGGCAGAGACACAAACTACTGCAGGAAATCTCACCATTGTGGGAGGGGCAGAGACACAAACTACTGCAGGGAAATCTCCCCATTGTGGGAGGAGAAGAGACACAAGCTACTGCAGGAAATCTCCCCATTGTGGGAGGGGCAGAGACACAAACTACTGCAGGAAATCTCCCCATTGTGGGAGGGGCAGAGACACAAACTACTGCAGGAAATCTCCCCATTGTGGGAGGGGCAGAGATACAAACTACTGCAGAGAATCTCCCAATTGTGGGAGGGGCAGAGACACAAACTACTGCAGGAAATCTCCCCATTGTGGGAGGGGCAGAGACACAAACTACTGCAGGGAAATCTCCACATTGTGGGAGGGGCAGAGACACAAACTACTAGAGGGAAAATCTCACCTACTAGGGAGAAATGGTTCCTTTAAGCTCCACCAAAAATTACATTTTCCATTTTGGGTGAACTGAGCCCCTCCTGTAAAGACCTGAGATCTTCACACGACATTCAGAAATGAAGTGATATTTTAACTTTTTTGACTTTTGTGCAGCCTTCCATTAGTGATAAATTTGTTGACTGCCATTCTTCCCCAGGATGCATTGTGCCACCTTTCAGCATCAACTGTCCTCAGATGGCGAATGGGTCCGAGTCTCGGCGGAGTTCTCTGGAGTCATCAGAGGAAGAATTTCCCTGGTAAGGAGACTGTGTGGTTTCTGTTTTGTATGCCAAATATATCGGGAACCCTAGAGAGGCACCCCAATAATGTATCTATAAAAAACATAAACTCTACGCACCTACACCCCAATGATTGAGACTTGAAGGACGAAGGAAGACAACTGTGTCACCCCTCCTCCCCCCTCCAGGGTTATACACAGAATCCCTAATTCTATAGAAGAACATTCATTCACCAATTAATGATTTATTCCACACATCTTTTGCCGTGCCGCACTTACCAATTCATCAGTCCCTGTCCCCAGGACACAGTTCACCCTGCCCACAGTCTTAGGTCCACGCAGTGACTAGGCTGTCCCACTCATACCCTGCCCACTCACTAGAGTGGTCCACTCAAATCCTTTAGATATACAGGGACAGCACCCCCCCCCCCAACAATAATAATGAAGGTCGTATTGAGTCACTGCGCATTCATAGGGTGTCACTGCAATTCGGGGACATCATTCAGGACACGGCATCATCAGAACTGAGGTCCAAGATGCCACGCTATGACATACAGGTAAATATTTTACAGTACGTATGAGTAATACATGGCATAGACAATGCTGTAGGAAAATATAGACACAAAAGATGAGCCTCTGTTGGCATTCTGTGGACACCGCTGTATTACGTACGTGGAAAGCTATGTCCATGGGAATGTTCTGTAGACAATGCTGTAGCGAAACTTTAATCACATGTGAGAATAGAGAGGTTGAGTGTGAAAATATGAGTCTATTGCAATTTTATTGTATATGAGCATTCCATTGACAACACTGTAGGAGAATAGTAGATACATGGAAAGCCCAGTCTATGTGAATGTTCTGTAGACAAGGCTGTAGGAGAATATCAGATACATGGAAAGCCCAGTCTAAGTGAATGTGCCATAGACAAGGCTGTAGGAGAATAGTAGATACATGGAAAGCCCAGTCTAAGTGAATGTTCTGTAGACAAGGCTGTAGGAGAATACTAGATGCATGGAAAGCCCAGTCTATGTGAATGTTCTGTAGACAAGGCTGTAGGAGAATAGTAGATACATGGAAAGCCCAGTCTAAGTGAATGCTCTGTAGACAAGTTGTAGAAGAATAGTAGAAACATGGAAAGCCCAGTCTAAGTAAATGTTCTGTAGACAAGGCTGTAGGAGAATAGCAGACACATGGAAAGCCCAGTCTAAGTGAATGTTCTGTAGACAACACTGTAGGAGAATAGAAGATACATGGAGAGCCCAGTCTATGTGAATGTTCTGTAGACAAGGCTGTAGGAGAATAGCAGATGCATGGAAATCTAAGTCTATGTGAATGTTCTGTAGACAAGGCTGTAGGAGAATAATAGATACATGGAAAGCCCAGTCTAAGTGAATGTTCTGTAGACAAGGCTAAAGGAGAATAGTAGATACATGGAAAGCCCTGTCTAAGTGAATGTTCTGTAGACAAGGCTGTAGGAGAATAGTAGATACATGGAAAGCCCAGTCTATGTGAATGTTCTGTAGACAAAGCTGTAGGAGAATAGTAGATACATGGAAATCTAAGTCTATGTGAATGTTCTGTAGACAAGGCTGTAGGAGAATAGAAGATACATGGAGAGCCCAGTCTAAGTGAATGTTCTGTAGACAAGGCTGTAGGAGAATAGTAGATTCATGGAAAGCCCAGTCTAAGTGAATGTTCTGTAGACAAGGCTGTAGGAGAATATCAGATACATGGAAAGCCCAGTCTAAGTGAATGTTCTGTAGACAAGGTTGTAGGAGAATAGTAGATATATGGAAAGCCCAGTCTAAGTGAATGTTCTGTAGACAAGGCTGTAGGAGAATACTAGATACATGGAAAGCCAAGTCTATGTCAATGTTCTGTAGACAAGGCTGTAGGAGAATACTAGATACATGGAAAGCCAAGTCTATGTCAATGTTCTGTAGACAAGGCTGTAGGAGAATAGTAGAAACATGGAAAGCCCAGTCTAAGTGAATGTTCTGTAGACAAGGCTGTAGGAGAATAGCAGATGCATGGAAATCTAAGTCTAAGTGAATGTTCTGTAGACAAGGCTATAGGAGAATAGTAGATACATGGAAAGCCCAGTCTATGTGAATGTTCTGTAGACAAGGCTGTAGGAGAATAGTAGATGCATGGAAAGCCCAGTCTATGTGAATGTTCTGTAGACAAGGCTGTAGGAGAATAGTAGATACATGGAAAGCCCAGTCTATGTGAATGTTCTGTAGACAAAGCTGTAGGAGAATAGTAGATACATGGAAATCTAAGTCTATGTGAATGTTCTGTAGACAAGGCTGTAGGAGAATAGAAGATACATGGAGAGCCCAGTCTAAGTGAATATTCTGTAGACAAGGCTGTAGGAGAATAGTAGATTCATGGAAAGCCCAGTCTAAGTGAATGTTCTGTAGACAAGGCTGTAGGAGAATAGCAGATGCATGGAAAGCCCAGTCTAAGTGAATGTTCTGTAGACAAGGCTGTAGGAGAATAGAAGATACATGGAGAGCCCAGTTTAAGTGAATGTTCTGTAGACAAGGCTGTAGGAGAATAGCAGATGCATGGAAAGCCCAGTCTATGTGAATGTTCTGTAGACAAGGCTGTAGGAGAATAGTAGATACATGGAAAGCCCAGTCTAAGTGAATGTTCTGTAGACAACACTGTAGGAGAATAGAAGATACATGGAGAGCCCAGTCTATGTGAATGTTCTGTAGACAAGGCTGTAGGAGAATAGTAGATACATGGAAAGCCCAGTCTAAGTGAATGTTCTGTAGACAAGGCTGTAAGAGAATAGCAGATGCATGGAAATCTAAGTCTAAGTGAATGTTCTGTAGACAAGGCTGTAGGAGAATAGTAGATACATGGAAAGCCCAGTCTATGTGAATGTTCTATAGACAAAGCTGTAGGAGAATAGTAGATACATGGAAATCTAAGTCTATGTGAATGTTCTGTAGACAAGGCTGTAGGAGAATAGAAGATACATGGAGAGCCCAGTCTAAGTGAATGTTCTGTAGACAAGGTTGTAGGAGAATAGTAGATTCATGGAAAGCCCAGTCTAAGTGAATGTTCTGTAGACAAGGCTGTAGGAGAATAGCAGATACATGGAAAGCCCAGTCTAAGTGAATGTTCTGTAGACAAGGCTGTAGGAGAATAGCAGATACATGGAAAGCCCAGTCTATGTGAACGTTCCATAAACAATGCTGTAGGAGAATAGTAGACACATGGAAAGCTCAGCCTATGTTAGTATTCCATAGACAATGCTGTAAGAGAATAGTAGTTACATGTCTAAGTGAATGTTCTGTAGACAACACTGTAGGAGAATAGAAGATACATGGAGAGCCCAGTCTATGTGAATGTTCTGTAGACAAGGCTGTAGGAGAATAGCAGATGCATGGAAATCTAAGTCTATGTGAATGTTCTGTAGACAAGGCTGTAGGAGAATAATAGATACATGGAAAGCCCAGTCTAAGTGAATGTTCTGTAGACAAGGCTAAAGGAGAATAGTAGATACATGGAAAGCCCTGTCTAAGTGAATGTTCTGTAGACAAGGCTGTAGGAGAATAGTAGATACATGGAAAGCCCAGTCTATGTGAATGTTCTGTAGACAAAGCTGTAGGAGAATAGTAGATACATGGAAATCTAAGTCTATGTGAATGTTCTGTAGACAAGGCTGTAGGAGAATAGAAGATACATGGAGAGCCCAGTCTAAGTGAATGTTCTGTAGACAAGGCTGTAGGAGAATAGTAGATTCATGGAAAGCCCAGTCTAAGTGAATGTTCTGTAGACAAGGCTGTAGGAGAATATCAGATACATGGAAAGCCCAGTCTAAGTGAATGTTCTGTAGACAAGGTTGTAGGAGAATAGTAGATATATGGAAAGCCCAGTCTAAGTGAATGTTCTGTAGACAAGGCTGTAGGAGAATACTAGATACATGGAAAGCCAAGTCTATGTCAATGTTCTGTAGACAAGGCTGTAGGAGAATACTAGATACATGGAAAGCCAAGTCTATGTCAATGTTCTGTAGACAAGGCTGTAGGAGAATAGTAGAAACATGGAAAGCCCAGTCTAAGTGAATGTTCTGTAGACAAGGCTGTAGGAGAATAGCAGACACATGGAAAGCCCAGTCTAAGTGAATGTTCTGTAGACAACACTGTAGGAGAATAGAAGATACATGGAGAGCCCAGTCTATGTGAATGTTCTGTAGACAAGGCTGTAGGAGAATAGCAGATGCATGGAAATCTAAGTCTAAGTGAATGTTCTGTAGACAAGGCTATAGGAGAATAGTAGATACATGGAAAGCCCAGTCTATGTGAATGTTCTGTAGACAAGGCTGTAGGAGAATAGTAGATGCATGGAAAGCCCAGTCTATGTGAATGTTCTGTAGACAAGGCTGTAGGAGAATAGTAGATACATGGAAAGCCCAGTCTATGTGAATGTTCTGTAGACAAAGCTGTAGGAGAATAGTAGATACATGGAAATCTAAGTCTATGTGAATGTTCTGTAGACAAGGCTGTAGGAGAATAGAAGATACATGGAGAGCCCAGTCTAAGTGAATATTCTGTAGACAAGGCTGTAGGAGAATAGTAGATTCATGGAAAGCCCAGTCTAAGTGAATGTTCTGTAGACAAGGCTGTAGGAGAATAGAAGATACATGGAGAGCCCAGTCTAAGTGAATATTCTGTAGACAAGGCTGTAGGAGAATAGTAGATTCATGGAAAGCCCAGTCTAAGTGAATGTTCTGTAGACAAGGCTGTAGGAGAATAGCAGATGCATGGAAATCTAAGTCTAAGTGAATGTTTTGTAGACAAGGCTGTAGGAGAATAGTAGATACATGGAAAGCCCAGTCTAAGTGAATGTTCTGTAGACAACACTGTAGGAGAATAGAAGATACATGGAGAGCCCAGTCTATGTGAATGTTCTGTAGACAAGGCTGTAGGAGAATAGCAGATGCATGGAAATCTAAGTCTAAGTGAATGTTCTGTAGACAAGGCTGTAGGAGAATAGTAGATACATGGAAATCTAAGTCTAAGTGAATGTTCTGTAGACAAGGCTGTAGGAGAATAGTAGATACATGGAAATCTAAGTCTAAGTGAATGTTCTGTAGACAAGGCTGTAGGAGAATAGAAGATACATGGAGAGCCCAGTCTAAGTGAATGTTCTGTAGACAAGGCTGTAGGAGAATAGTAGATTCATGGAAAGCCCAGTCTAAGTGAATGTTCTGTAGACAAGGCTGTAGGAGAATAGCAGATGCATGGAAAGCCCAGTCTAAGTGAATGTTCTGTAGACAAGGCTGTAGGAGAATAGAAGATACATGGAGAGCCCAGTTTAAGTGAATGTTCTGTAGACAAGGCTGTAGGAGAATAGCAGATGCATGGAAAGCCCAGTCTAAGTGAATGTTCTGTAGACAAGGTTGTAGGAGAATAGAAGATACATGGAGAGCCCAGTCTAAGTGAATATTCTGTAGACAAGGCTGTAGGAGAATAGTAGATTCATGGAAAGCCCAGTCTAAGTGAATGTTCTGTAGACAAGGCTGTAGGAGAATAGCAGATGCATGGAAAGCCCAGTCTAAGTGAATGTTCTGTAGACAAGGCTGTAGGAGAATAGAAGATACATGGAGAGCCCAGTTTAAGTGAATGTTCTGTAGACAAGGCTGTAGGAGAATAGCAGATGCATGGAAAGCCCAGTCTAAGTGAATGTTCTGTAGACAAGGCTGTAGGAGAATAGTAGATACATGGAAAGCCTAGTCTAAGTGAATGTTCTGTAGACAACACTGTAGGAGAATAGAAGATACATGGAGAGCCCAGTCTATGTGAATGTTCTGTAGACAAGGCTGTAGGAGAATAGTAGATACATGGAAAGCCCAGTCTAAGTGAATGTTCTGTAGACAAGGCTGTAAGAGAATAGCAGATGCATGGAAATCTAAGTCTAAGTGAATGTTCTGTAGACAAGGCTGTAGGAGAATAGTAGATACATGGAAAGCCCAGTCTATGTGAATGTTCTATAGACAAAGCTGTAGGAGAATAGTAGATACATGGAAATCTAAGTCTATGTGAATGTTCTGTAGACAAGGCTGTAGGAGAATAGAAGATACATGGAGAGCCCAGTCTAAGTGAATGTTCTGTAGACAAGGTTGTAGGAGAATAGTAGATTCATGGAAAGCCCAGTCTAAGTGAATGTTCTGTAGACAAGGCTGTAGGAGAATAGCAGATACATGGAAAGCCCAGTCTAAGTGAATGTTCTGTAGACAAGGCTGTAGGAGAATAGCAGATACATGGAAAGCCCAGTCTATGTGAACGTTCCATAAACAATGCTGTAGGAGAATAGTAGACACATGGAAAGCTCAGCCTATGTTAGTATTCCATAGACAATGCTGTAAGAGAATAGTAGTTACATGGAAAGCTCAGACGATGTGAACCTTCCATAGACAATGCTGTAGGAGAATAGTAGTTACATGGAAAGCTCAGACGATGTGAACCTTCCATAGACAATGCTGTAGGAGAATAGCAGATACATGGAAAGCCTAGTCTAAGTGAATGTTCTGTAGACAAGGCTGTATGAGAATAATAGATACATGGAAATCTAAGTCTAAGTGAATGTTTTGAAGGAACATTCACAAGGCTGTAGGAGAATAGTAGATACATGGAAAGGTCAGACGATGTGAACCTTCCATAGACAATGCTGTAGGAGAACAGAAGACACATGCGAAGCCTAGTCTGTGCATTCTGTAGACAATGCTGTGGATTAATTGTGAAGACGTGAGCATAGAGAATATTGGGTATTGAGTAACTATGGGTCAAAGTCAATGTGATTCTATGTGAGCATTCTATAGACAATGCTGTAGGGTTATTGTAGACACGCACAATGCTGGCTCTATGTGACCATTCTGTAGATAACAGTGAATTCTGAACTGTGTGTATTCTTTGACAGAGTCAGATTGTCTACCCGAATGGAGGATCCAGCGACACCACAATCTTGGTAGACCTGCAGCCAGCCTCCCCAGACAAGGTAAAAAGTATTCCGGCATACAGTAATCAGGTATAAATAATGATGCTGCTACTCTAGATTCCACAGATATTCTTACCAGCCCTGTTAGGTTTATAAATGAGAACATAGAACCAGAACTGTATACAGAGATTGTGCTGCCGCCCTTCCTTCTCCTGCCACCCTAGGCACTGGCCAATTGAGCCCTCTCGCTAAATCTGCCCTGGTGTGGAATACAGGCCCAGATCTGGTCCAGACTTCTCTATTGATGGTTTCTTTTCTTTGCAGAACCTCAGCTGGTCCATCCGCACGCAAGACAGCGGGGGAGAAACATACAATCCATATGAAATACCCAATCAGGTGAGAGAGACCTCGTGTGACCTCAAATGTCCATCAAACGCAACCCAAATGGTGCAATGCCAGGTAGTGGTAAGGGGTGGAGCACACAACCTCACCCTAACTTAATTGTCACCCCTCAGTTCTATCGTGCTTAAAAATTGAAGAAAGATCTTGTGATGAAGTCAGTAGTGAAAATCGGTGATTGATCTTTAGTATGAAGCCTCTCCCAGTCTATGTACACATAAAACTCTTAATGGTGTCATTACCAGGAGGAGTAAATTCCAGAAAAGGAAAGACGTATCCACTCTGAACTCACACTTGTGGATGGCTGGTGGCATATTGTAACCTTTGGTGATGGCCCTACCGTAAACTACCAGCGACTGCCATGGCAAAGCCAGGAGATGGTGTCACCCTCCCAGCCTCCATTGTGTGGGAGGGGCAGAGACACAGAGAGTAGGGTGGAGAAATGAGACATAGACTATCATTCCCTTTTCTCCTCTCTCCAGGGAGGGAACTGGTCGTGGTGTGGCCCCCAGGTGTCCCAGCACTGCAGAGTCGGAGATCTGGTGGGTAAACATGGACCGATATCTCCACGCAACCGGCTGATGTTCACAGATAGCAACTTACCTCTGGCCGGAGACTTCACAGGTATCATCCTCAGAGACGGTCTGATTGGTCTTATAATGCCCGCACTTGGTGCAATTTAGTCATTTGCTTTCTTTGTTTCAGTCACTGCATCCATTTTATGTGACGATTGTCGTACAGTGGGGGAAAATAATGATTTGCTCCCCCGCAGATTGTGTAAGAAATGAAGGTCTATAATTTTCATTATAGGTGTATTTTATATAATAGAGACAGAATATCAACCAAAAATTCAGAAAAATCACACAATACAAATGTTATAAATGAAGCTGCAGTTCAGTAAATAAAATAAATATTTGATCCCCAAGCAAAACACCTTGTTGGTGATCACAGAGGTCAGACGTTTCTTGTAGTTGGTGACCAGGTTTGCACACATCTCAGGAGGGATTTTGCTTCACTCTTCTTTACAGATCTTCTCTAAATCCATGAAGTTTCTTGGCTGTCGCTTGGCAACTTGAAGTTTCAGCTCCCTCCATACATTTTCTATAGGATTAAGGTCTGGAGACCGGCTAGGCCACTCAATAACTTTAATGTGGTTCTTCTTGAGCCACTCCTTTGTTGCCTTGGCAGTATGTTTTGGGTCATTGTCATGCTGGAAGACCCATCCATGACCCATCTTCAGTGTTCTGGCTGAGGGGAGAAGGTTCTCATCCAAGATTTTACAATATATGGCCCCGTCCATTGGGCCCTCAATGCGGCAAAGTCGGTCTGTACCTTTAGCAGAGCAATAGCCCCAAAGCATCATGTTTCCACCTCCGTGTGTGACTGTAGGGATGGTGTTGTTAGGGTCATAGTCAGAATTTTTCTTTCTCCAAACCTGGCAAGTTGAGTTAATGTCAAAGAACTTAATTTTGGTCTCATCTGACCACAGCACTTTCTCCCCAATCCTTCTCTGAATCATTTAGATGTTCATTGGCAGACCTCAGATGGACCTGTACATGTGTCTTCTTGAGGAGGGGGCTCACTGTTTTTGGAGGAAGAAAAACTCTGAATATGACCCTAAGAACACCATCCCTACAGTCGAGCACGGAGGTGGAAACATTGTGCTTTGGGGCTGTTTCTCTGCTAAAGGTACAGGCCAACTTTGCCTTTGGATGAGCACATACTTCCCTCAGGCCGAACACAGAAGATGGGTCATGGATGGGTCTTCCAGCATGACAATGATCCAAAACACACCGCCAAGGCAACAAAGGAGTGGCCCAAGAAGAAGCACATTAAGGTCATTCAGTGGCCTAGCCAGTCTCCAGACCTTAATCCTATAGAAAATGTATGGAGGGAGGTGAAACTTCGAGTTGCCAAGAAACCTTAAGGATTTGGAGAAGATCTGTAAAGAAGAGAGGACCAAAATCCCTCCTGAGATGTGAGCAAACCTGATCACCAACTACAAGAAACGTCTGACCTCTGTGATCGCCAACAAGGGTTTCTCCACCAACTACTAAGTCATGTTTTTCTTAAGGATCAAATACTTATTTTACTCACTGAACTTCAGCTCCATTTATAACATTTGTATTGTATGATTTTTCTGGTTTTTTTGGTTGATATTCTGTCTCTATCATATAAAATACACCTATGATAAAAATGATAGACCCTTCATTTCTATGTAAGTGGGAAAAACTTACACAATCTGCAGGGGAGACGATCGGTATTTTCCCCACTGTATGTATAGATTTTTTCATCAGATCTGTATATTTGTTCATCCTGTTTGTATGATGGTTATCCATCGAACATTTCTCAGATTCATACAAGAGTGAGCAGCCCATATACTGGCAGAAATGTATTATTCTTATACAGCACTGTGTAACCCGTTCCCCATGTTGTATCAGTTGTCAGCAGGACTTTGGCACTGAGCTGGGACTCCCTGGAACTGTCCTCGATGCTCCTCCCCGATGTCTCCATCACGTCCCTCAAATTCCAAAAAGTCACACCTTTCGATAGGTGAGTCTGGATGAACCATGAGTGTAACATGCTGTCATAGTGTAGTGCTACCTTCGCATGAGCCGCTGGTAATTTGGGGTTCTCTGCTCTCGTCTAGCCCTGTGTAAGGCCTCACCCTCGCTGACACCACCGGAATACCTTGTCTGTGAGCCCCCCCAGCAGACACACAAGAATTGTATACAAACAGTCTGTATTATGGTGAAGTTGGGGCCCTTTAAAACCGTTGGTGCGCAAGGTGATGGGTATAAGTCAACAGGTAGGGAATAGCAGCAGTATATTATGAATGTTGGGCTTAGTAAAAGAACAAACTCCTTGAAGTAATATGTACAAAGAAAGGGGCAAGCCCAGATGCAGCAGCTGGGGCAGGGAGAGGGGCTAGGACGTTATAAGGCAGTAGCAGTTAGATATGAATTTCAAGAACAAAGTCAGCACTCTGGAATACAGAACAGACTTTTTGGCTATATAGGGCTCTTGGTGATTTGTGAGGCAGCAGGAGTAATGGGTCTCTGATTATGAAATGCAACAAGTGAATGAAACTTAGTAATGGATCCGGGTCTGTAAATCCCTAGTTACAGCCCAGGGATAGTTATGGTTCGTATCCTCTTCCACATCTCCCACATCTGCCCCGACTTTTTCCCAGGCTTTTCCTTATATCTGACTCCTCCTGCTCTCCTGTGTCCATGGGCATTGTAGTTACGGCCCTATATCTGATTCATTCCTCCTGCTCTCAGGCGTCCATGGGCATTGTAGTTATGGCCCAGGGATGGTTATGGTTTGTATCCTCTTCCACATCTGCCCCGACTTTTTCCTGGGCTTTTCCTTATATCTGACCCCTAGCTCTCAGGTATCCATGGGCATTGTAGTTATGGCCCAGGAATGGTTATGGTTCAAATCCTCTTCCACATCTCCTACATCTGCTCTGACTTTTCCTGGGCTTTTCCTTATAGCTGACCCCTCCATCTCTCAGGCGTCCATAGGTATTGTAGTTACAGCCCAGGGATAGTTATGGTTCGTATCCTCTTCCACATCTCCCACATCTGCCCCGACTTTTTCCCAGGCTTTTCCTTATATCTGACTCCTCCTGCTCTCCTGTGTCCATGGGCATTGTAGTTACGGCCCAGGGATAGTTACGGTTCAAATCCTCTTCCACATCTCTCACATCTGCCCCGACTCTTTCCAGGGCTTTTCCCTATATCTGATTCATTCCTCCTGCTCTCAGGCGTCCATGGGCATTGTAGTTATGGCCCAGGGATGGTTATGGTTTGTATCCTCTTCCACATCTGCCCCGACTTTTTCCTGGGCTTTTCCTTATATCTGACCCCTAGCTCTCAGGCGTCCATGGGCATTGTAGTTATGGCCCAGGAATGGTTTTAGTTTGAATCTTCTTCCACATCTCCTACATCTGCTCCAACTCTTTCCTGGCTTTTCTTTATTTCTGACCCCTCCTGCTCTCAGGTGTCCATGGGTATTGTAGTTATAGCCCAGGGATAGTTATGGTTCGAATACTCTTCCACATCTGCCCCGACTTTTTCCCAGGCTTTTTCCTATATCTGACTCCTCCTCCTCTCAGGTGTCCATGGTCATTGTAGTTATAGCCCAGGGATGGTTATGGTTCAAATCCTCTTCCACATCTCCCACATCTGCCCCAACTTTTTCCGGGGGTTTTCCTTATATCTGACCCCCTCCTGCTCTCAGGTGTCGATGGGCATTGTAGTTACAGCCCAGGGATGGTTATGGTTCAACTCTTCTACATCTTCCAGACTGCTCCTGTGTAAAGCCAGCCATAATTAAATAGTGCATAGCTGACCATCTTGTAAACAAAAAAGAGATCTGCAACCAGTAACATTGCCCGGTGTTCCAATAGATTGGTTATTTGTATCTTCCTGAGACAGAGAGGTGAATGATATGGTACCCAACAAGGACATTCTCTTTAGAGGTCTCAGCCATTCCTCCTGAACCTGCAATAATCCATAAATGTTAATTGTCCCAGATTTGCTGGGACAGTCTCACATCTTGGACCTAATCCTGATAATTCCGTGTGCCGCACCGTGAACTGGGATCACAGTGAGACTTTTATTTAAAGAAGAAGTACAGGCTAAGCTTGTTTGTCTGTACTTCTCCTGTGGATAACAGGAGTACACTTCGTTCTGAACTTCTGTGACCTGTCACAAAGCTGGTCCAGGCTGGGGAAAGGCGTGGGTGAAGTATGGGCAGGCCCACTCCTCTAAGGCTATGGTCTGGGTTGGACCACTGGTCACTGGGCGTGCCTTAATCAGACTGTGATTGGGGTTACCTGTGTTCTGTGTTCCGGGACTGAAATGTTGGTAAGTATGGCAATCAACTGTCATGATGGTCCACAAATTTTCCCCAAGAGAAAAAAACAGGACAGTAGTTGGGAATTGTTGATGACAAACACATGGATATTACCTAAAAAAAACCCCACAGTAATAAGAGCAAGTCACTGCCCACTGTGACCAATCACATTCCTTTACCTGGGTTCATAGAGGATAGCAGATGACACCTGATTGGTCACTGTGCTCAACATCTCACCCCACATTTATTTCTCAAGTATTTTTTTTAAGAAATGGCCGCAAAAGTATTTGGCGACCAATCCAAAAGGCAGTGGGCAATTGGTCTTTCTGCGTGAAGATATCAGCTGGTTATCAACATGTGGGTGACCTCAAGTGGCCCCCAATGATTCAGGAACTATATAGAGAATACATAAGAGGGGTAAGCAGGTGTAGAAATGAAAAGTTCTGAGTGAGCCGCAGACACAAGGCCAATGTCACTGGGTAAGAGCCAGGCACCGGGGGTTTAATAAATGAAATTTCAGCAAAAATTTGAATATTTCGGAAAATGTTGGAATTGGAGAGACTTCATTATCACCACTAGAGAATATAAACATCTGGAAAGACCCGGGAAAGGAACCATAATTTCATAATTTGATAATATTAAGTCACGGTGCTGGAAGACCACCTTGAATAGTAGTTTTACACCCCAGATTTCCAGATATTTTGAATAGTGGAGTTTTTTGGGGCTCTGAAAAAAAAGAGTCATTTGGGAGGAAAATTGCTGGTGTTCCATGTATTTTGATTCATTTGGTTTTATGTAATTGTTATGAGCATTGTTCTGTTTCAAACACCACTTTATTCGTTGACATACCTCCCTTAGGCCTTGGTCCATCCAGCCAGTATGGTCAACTGCTGAATAAGCACTCTCCACAGACAGCTTAACTCTCCAAAAAGACATGGCAGTTTAATCCAATGTAGTTTTACATGGATGTGGATGTACAATATATGAATGGATCTCACCTGATTCGTCTTGCTCCATTCTGACTCTCCCTACTCTCTTACTCTCACCCATCAAATCAAAGAGACAATGATCTTCTAAGCCTTGTTCCCACCGTGAAGGCTGGTAACTAACTGAAGAAACATGGAGAAGAAGGGAGAGGGTCTATCTATAGACTAAACCAACTAACCCAAACACACAGGTCAACTGGATTGTACCACTTCAGGAATACAATAAAGAAATTGTAGTTACAGTGGGTTACCACTAGATGTCAGCACAAACAATTGTATACATTACATGATGGAATCCAATGCAATGGTGATGGATACAGGACAAGTGTTCCAAATCAAGAGTGTAGATTTCATACTGATAAAGTGGTAATTAAAAAAACAAAAAATATTATAATATTAAAGTGACCTTCAGAAGAAGGTCTTGTGACTGAACCCTGTTCTAGTCATGAACTGGTTAAGCTTTTATGAGGCTGGTCAAAGCCATGATTCAAAATTTCCAGAATCCCCCCAAAAGTTGAACAGTATCTCCAGGGTTCCTTTAGTGTGATTCTTGTCATTGCCTCAGACTGATTGTAAGACATTTCCTTTCAGGTCAGCCCTGCGGGGCGCGGTGTCCGCAGCTCTGGGCGTTCCTCTCTGGAAGGTGACAGTCTTACCTCAGACCACGGAAGAGGACTCTTGTCTACGGGTGCAATTTTTTGTCATCGGTAAACTCATTCATCCAGATTGTCTTGGTCAAACTAAAAAAACGAAATATTCAAAAATGTCTGTCCCTCCTGACGCTCTCTCTTCTGTCTCCCCTGACTCTCTATCTTGGCTCTTTTTTATGGCTCTCTCTTTATCTTACTGTATATCTCCTGGTCTCTCTCCTTACTCTCCTATCTGGATTCTCTCTCCTGGCTCTCTTTCTTTTGTCTCTCTCTCTTGGCTCTTTCTCCGATATCTTATGGATCCCTCTCGTATATCTCCTGGCTCTCTCCTTGCTCTCTCCCCAGTCTCTCCTGAATCTGTCTCCTGGCTCTCTCAGCCTTGACTATCTTTTTCTCTCTCTTGGCTTTCTCTCTTGACTCTCTTACCTGACTCTCTGTCTCCTTTCTTTCCTGGCTCTTTCTCCTGACTCTCTCTCCCCTCTCTTCTCTCTCACTCTCTCCTGTCTCTTCCTCTTGGCTCTCTCTCCACTCTCTCCTAGTTCTCCCCTCTTGATTTTCTCTCTCTTGGCTCCCTCTCCTGACTCTCCAGTCTATCCTTTGTCTCTCTCTCTCTCTCTCTCTCTCTCCTGATTCTCTCTCCAGGCTCTCTCTCCTGTCTCTTTCTCTCTCCAGGCCTCTCTCCTGGCTCTCTCTCCTAACTCTCTCCTCTGACTCTCTCCAAGCTCTTTCTCCTGTTTCTCTTCTGGCTCTCTCTCTTCTGATTCTCTCTCTCTCCTGGCTCTCTCCAGACTCTCTCCTGGCTCTCTCTCCTGACTCTCTTGGCTCTCTCTCGTGACGCTCTTGTCTCTCTCTCTCGTGACTTTTTCTCCAGGCTCTCTCTCTTGGCTCTCCCTTCTGTCTCTCTCTTGGCTTTCCTTCCTGACTCTCTCCTGGCTCTCTCTCCTGTCACTATCGCTCCTGACTCTCTCTCCAGGCTCTCTCTCCTGACTCTCCTGGTTCTCTCTCCTGGCTCTCACTCTCCTGACTCTCTCTCCTGGCTCTTTCTCCAGGCTCTCTCTCCTGACTCTCCTGGCTCTCTCCTGACTCTCTCCTGACTCTCTCTCTCTCTCTCCTGGCTCTCTCTTTTTCCCGTTTTTCTCTCTCCCATCTCTCTCTCTCTTGACTCTCCTGGCTCTCTTTTGTTTCTCTCTTCTGTTTCTCCTGACTCTCTCTCATGTCTCCTTGCTGTCTGTCCTTACTCTCTCTCCTTATCTCTCCTGTCTCTCCCGGGTGTCTCTCCTGGATCGCTCTCTTGGCTCTCTCCTGTCTCTCTCTCTCCTGACACTCTTCCTCCTGGCTCTCTCTCCTGGTTCTTTCTCTCCTGCCTCTCTCTCTCTGCTTTCTCTCCTGCCTCTCTCTCTCTGCTTTCTCTCCTGCCTCTCTCTCTCTACTTTCTCTCCTGGCTCTCTCTCTCTCCTGGCTTTCTCCAGGCTGTCTATCCTGGCTCTTTCCCCTGGCTCTATCTCTCAACTCTATCTGCAGGCTCTCTCTCTCTCTCTCTCGACTCTACTTGCTCTTTCCTGCATCTCTCTCCTGACTCTCTCTCTCTCTCTTGACTCTCTCTCTCCTGACTCTCTCTCTCCTGACTCTCTCTCTCTTGACACTCTCTCTCTCTCCTGACTCTCTCTCTTTCGACTCTCCTGGATCTCTCCTGACTCTCTCTCTAGGCTCTCTCTCCTGACTCTCCTAGCTCTCTCCTGCCTCTCTCTTGACTCTCCTGTCTCTCTCCTGACTCTCTCTCCTGAAACTCTCTCTCTCTCTCCTGGCTCTCTCATTACTCTCTCTTCAGACTCTCTCTCTGCTTACACTATCTCCTGAAACTCTCTCTCTTGGCTCAGGGTGTACACAGGTAATACTGGACACAGTCCATAGAAATGGAAATATTATGATCTCAGCAGACCCAATGAATGGACAATCATGAATCTTATTATCTCAGGTGGAGGTAAAGGGTATACCCTGAAAATACCAGGCACAACCCCTAGGGAAGGACCCATCCCTACCCTGTCCTTGAGGTATGCGGTGGATTGTTACTCGGATTGGCCACATATCTTTTTTTTTTTTAAGAATATAAAAAAAGATTGTCTTGTGTTCCCAGCATTTATCTCAGCAGGCATTCAGCTTAGAACTGCAAGGAGTTAAATTTCATGTAACAGAAGATCTTAACAAAGAGAAGTTCAGCAACTCCTTCACTTCAATTCCTATAAAGGGGAAGTAAACAAGTCTTTACATTGTGGTCTAAATTATTGGGTGTATTCTTGTTTTAGAAACCTTAATTCTCCTTATATGTGTAATTATATCTGCACATGCAGCATGTAAGCCATGATTACAAAAGAAGACCTTCAATGTCAGTCCAGTGGGGTCATAGATGAAGTTAAGGGGAACCAACACCCATCTCCCTAATTTAGACCCATATGCATAAACTGGGAGCTTCCAGGGCCACACATTCAGCCAGGGCCTCCAAGCTACACTGTCCACAGTACCATCCCTGAGAGGGAGACTAAGCCCCATCTCTCTGTGGACAAGGACCAGCCTTTCCCCTGGGGACTGACTTACACCTTCTCCCAGGAGGGTTCACATATTCTTCTCCTGCAGTCCAATCTTCTCTCACTTTTTTCCAGGGCCTAGAACCCTGGGGACATCATTCCCTCTTCTAGGTAGGATTCACTCATGCAGCCTCTTCATATCACACCCAATGCCTCGCCTTCCGGCATTTCCTTCACTGCATCTCCACAGATTCTTCATTAAATTATCTGGGGGTAATGGAGACCACTCATCTGCATGCTTAAGAATTTTACAGAAGAGACTTGTCATATATACTGTAGAACCACAGAAAATCTCCATTATAAGATCAGCTGCTCGTTTCAAGGTTACTCATAGCTGGTTAATGCTCTTTTTTGCTGTATAATAGTCCATTGAGCCAGAGTCCCTCACATTCTTCCCCAGTCCCTGGATCTCCCTAGAGGAACAACATCCTGTACTCCCTCTGGATAGGGGAACTCCATCCTGGGCTCTCATAGAAGGTCTAAGTCATCTCTTGCCATCAGTAAAGCAATGTTACTTGACTGCCTCTGTAGAATGACCTTCACACTTCAACAAAAGGTTCCCCTTTTGGTTCTTGGGGGATGCTTTCTACCAGTCATGTTATGGTGGGAAATAGGGTGATGTTTCCTATGGAACTTTCTCACATCATTACATATAGCTATATCTGTTCTTTGCTTACACAAGGCATCTGTTCCTGCTGATCCTGAAAAATTAACACAGTTTTCCAGACAACGTTCTTTCCCTGTTCCTAAGGCTAGGTGCTTGCTCAAGCTAAGTCACTTCAGCACAACTGACCAGCCATACCATCTCCCAGAATTCTTATACCACTCTCCCTGCACTTTTCAGAGGAGCATCCCTTCTCCACTTTACAGAGCTTCATCAGCGGATCTCCTAACATTTCTATACCACTTTACTACTCTTTCCAGAGAAGCACGCCTCTTCAAAGTTCCATCATTCTACCTCATTGTCCAGCAGAGAAGATGTTATCACTCTACCTACTCTTTCCAGAGAAGTGTGCCTCCTCCACTCTCCAGAGCTTCATCAGCAGATTCACTAGAAATTATATAGCACTTTACCATTCTTTTAAGAGGAGCGCACCTCCCCCACTCGCCAGAGCATATTCAGCAGATCTCCTAGCACTTCTATACCACTTTACCACTCTTTCCATCTAAATGCGCCTCCTCCACTCACCAGAGCTCCATCACTCTATCTCCCTTGTCCAACAGAGAAGACGTCTTCACTCTACCTGCTCTTTCCAGAGGAGCGTACCTCCTCCACTCGCCAGAGCTCCATCACTCTACCTCCCTTGTCTAGCAGTGAAGACGTCATTACTCTACCTGCTCTTTCCAGAGGAGCGTGCCTCCTCTACTCGCCAGAGCTCCATCACTCTACCTCCCTTGTCCAGCAGAGAAGACGTCTTCACTCTATCTGCTCTTTCCAGAGGAGTGTGCCTCCTCCACTCGCCAGAGCTCCATCGCTCTACCTCCCTAGTCTAGCAGTGAAGATGTCATCACTCTACCTGCTCTTTCCAGAGGAGTGTGCCTCCTCCACTCTCCAGAGCTCCATCACTCTACCTCCCTTGTCTAGCAGAGAAGACGTCATCACTCTACCTGCTCTTTCCAGAGGAGCGTGCCTCCTCCACTCACCAGAGCTCCATCACTCTACCTCCCTTGTCCAGCAGAGAAGACGTCTTCACTCTATCTGCTCTTTCCAGAGGAGTGTGCCTCCTCCACTCGCCAGAGCTCCATCGCTCTACCTCCCTAGTCTAGCAGTGAAGATGTCATCACTCTACCTGCTCTTTCCAGAGGAGTGTGCCTCCTCCACTCTCCAGAGCTCCATCACTCTACCTCCCTTGTCTAGCAGAGAAGACGTCATCACTCTACCTGCTCTTTCCAGAGGAGTGTGCCTCCTCCACTCTCCAGAGCTCCATCACTCTACCTTCCTAGTCTAGCAGTGAAGACGTCATCACTCTACCTGCTCTTTCCAGAGGAGCGTGCCTCCTCCACTCTCCAGAGCTCCATCACTCTACCTCCCTAGTCTAGCAGTGAAGACGTCATCACTCTACCTGCTCTTTCCAGAGGAGCGTGCCTCCTCCACTCTCCAGAGCTCCATCACTCTACCTCCCTAGTCTAGCAGTGAAGACGTCATCACTCTACCTGCTCTTTCCAGAGGAGTGTGCCTCCTCCACTCTCCAGAGCTCCATCACTCTACCTCCCTAGTCTAGCAGAGAAGACATCTTCACTCTACCTGCTCTTTCCAGAGGCGTGTGCCTCCTCCACTCTCCAGAGCTCCATCACTCTACCTTCCTAGTCTAGCAGTGAAGACGTCATCACTCTACCTGCTCTTTCCAGAGGAGTGTGCCTCCTCCACTCTCCAGAGCTCCATCACTCTACCTCCCTTGTCTAGCAGAGAAGACGTCATCACTCTACCTGCTCTTTCCAGAGGAGTGTGCCTCCTCCACTCTCCAGAGCTCCATCACTCTACCTTCCTAGTCTAGCAGTGAAGACGTCATCACTCTACCTGCTCTTTCCAGAGGAGCGTGCCTCCTCCACTCTCCAGAGCTCCATCACTCTACCTCCCTAGTCTAGCAGTGAAGACGTCATCACTCTACCTGCTCTTTCCAGAGGAGCGTGCCTCCTCCACTCTCCAGAGCTCCATCACTCTACCTCCCTAGTCTAGCAGAGAAGACATCTTCACTCTACCTGCTCTTTCCAGAGGCGTGTGCCTCCTCCACTCTCCAGAGCTCCATCACTCTAGCTCCCTAGTCTAGCAGTGAAGACGTCATCACTCTACCTGCTCTTTCCAGAGGAGCGTGCCTCCTCCACTCTCCAGAGCTTCATTAGTTAAGCATACTGTTAGCACTCTACCTGCTCATTGAAGAGGGGCACGATTATACCACTCTCCTCCAGACCTCTATCATTCTACCCCCTCTATCCAACAATATGCACTTCCATCGCTGCATTCTTCAAAGGAGCGCATCTATGCCACTCTCCAGGTTCCAATCAGTCTACTCCCCCTCTATCCAGCGATGAGCATCTCCATCGCTCTACCTTCTCTTTCCAGAAAAGCACATGAAAAGGTAAACCCCATGTATACTGTCCTATATTTAACCCACTACCTATTTTTCATCCCCATATTGTAGCCGCTTATTATTGCTACTACAAATAGTCTGACACCAAAGGTTGGCATAAAACTGGCCTTTTAACGGCCCCTTTATTAAAGTAAAATAATTAACAATATCAACAAAAAACAAAGCATAAACGTTTTGGTTGCCGATCCTTGGAGGCACTACGTATCCACTCTTTACCTTATATCTGCTTAAATCATTTTATGGTCCCTGTCGCATTGCACCAACTCGGGGACAAACCACCTTCAGCAGATACACCATACACTCACAGTTAACCACATAACTGGCATTCACCGGGGACCCATACCTCGGATGTGTCCCAATCCTTTAATTCCATCAGTTTACTTCTAAATGCCTCCAAAGACCCAACCGCACTTCCTAAGAGCAAAGGAAAAAAACACAAAAGGAAAAACAAAACACAGAAAACAAAAGTACCAACCACAGCAAACATATTACCCATTTGTCTGCACCTCTGACCTCTCCTCTGCACTGCCTCCCCCTCTCACCGCTCTGACCAATCCCCTCTGAGCCCAAGTTAACTGCAGGAATCTTTAACCCTCACTGACCCAGCTTACAGGGTCCCATTTCATGTAGCCCTGCGCTTATTTACTTCTTTACTTTTGCTGCGGGCTGTTCTCTTATAGCACTCTCGAGGCCTTTGTCATTTTACAACCTCTATCCAGTGAAGCACATCTCCAACACTCCATCTGCTCTTTCCAAAGTAGCCCACCCCTGCCACTCTGCAGACCTCCACCACTCTTCCTCCTCAGTCCAGTGGAGCATTCCTTCATCATTCTACCTGCTCTTTCCAGAGGTCCACACTTATAGCACTCTCCAAACCTCCATCACTCTACCTCCTCAGTCCAGTGGAGCATTCCTCCATCATTCTACCTGCTCTTTCCAGAGGTCCACACTTATAGCACTCTCCAAATCTCCATCACTCTACCTCCTCAGTCCAGTGGAGCATTCCTCCATCATTCTACCTGCTCTTTCCAGAGGTCCACACTTATAGCACTCTCCAAACCTCCATCACTCTACCTCCTCAGTCCAGTGGAGCATTCCTCCATCATTCTACCTGCTCTTTCCAGAGGTCCACACTTATAACACTATGCAGACCTCCATCACTCTACCTCCTCAGTCCAGTGGAGCATTCCTCCATCATTCTACCTGCTCTTTCCAGAGGTCCACACTTATAACACTCTGCAGACCTCCATCACTCTTCCTCCTCAGTCCAGTGGAGCATTCCTCCATCATTCTACCTGCTCTTTCCAGAGATCCACACTTACAGCACTCTCCAAACCTCCACCACCCTACCTCCTCAGTCCAGTGGAGCATTCCTCCATCATTCTACCAGCTCTTTCCAGAGGTCCACACTTACAGCACTCTCCAAACCTCCACCACCCTATCTCTTCAGTCCAGTGGAGCATTCCTCCATCATTCTATCTGCTCTTTCCAGCAGTCCACACCTATAACACTCTGCAGACCTCCATCACTCTACCTCCTCAGTCCAGTGGAGCATTCCTCCATCATTCTACCAGCTCTTTCCAGAGATCCACACTTATAGCACTCTCCAAACCTCCACCACCCTACCTCCTCAGTCCAGTGGAGCATTCCTCCATCATTCTATCTGCTCTTTCCAGAGATCCACACTTATAGCACTCTCCAAACCTCCACCACCCTACCTCCTCAGTCCAGTGGAGCATTCCTCCATCATTCTATCTGCTCTTTCCAGAGATCCACACTTATAGCACTCTCCAAACCTCCACCACTCTACCTCCTCAGTCCAGTGGAGCATTCCTCCATCATTCTACCAGCTCTTTCCAGAGGTCCACACTTATAGCACTCTGCAGACCTCCATCACTCTACCTCCTCAGTCCAGTGAAGCATTCCTTCATCATTCTACCTGCTCTTTCCAGAGGTCCACACTTATAGCACTCTCCAGACCTCCATCACTCTACCTCCTCAGTCCAGTGGAGCATTCCTCCATCATTCTATCAACTCTTTCCAGAGGTCCACACTTAGAGCACTCTGCAGACCTCCATCACTCTACCTCCTCAGTCCAGTGGAGCATTCCTCCATCATTCTATCTGCTCTTTCCAGAGGTCCACACTTATAGCACTCTCCAAATCTCCACCACTCTACCTCCTCAGTCCAGTGGAGCATTCCTCCATCATTCTACCAGCTCTTTCCAGAGGTCCACACTTATAGCACTCTGCAGACCTCCACCACTCTACCTCCTCAGTCCAGTGGAGCATTCCTCCATCATTCTACCAGCTCTTTCCAGAGGTCCACACTTATAACACTCTGCAGACCTCCACCGCTCTACCTCCTCAGTCCAGTGGAGCATTCCTCCATCATTCTACCTGCTCTTTCCAGAGATCCACACTTATAACACTCTGCAAACCTCCATCACTCTACCTTCTCAGTCCAGTGGAGCATTCCTCCATCATTCTACCTGCTCTTTCCAGAGATCCACACTTACAGCACTCTCCAAACCTCCACCACCCTACCTCCTCAGTCCAGTGGAGCATTCCTCCATCATTCTACCAGCTCTTTCCAGAGGTCCACACTTACAGCACTCTCCAAACCTCCACCACCCTATCTCTTCAGTCCAGTAGAGCATTCCTCCATCATTCTATCTGCTCTTTCCAGCAGTCCACACCTATAACACTCTGCAGACCTCCATCACTCTACCTCCTCAGTCCAGTGGAGCATTCCTCCATCATTCTATCAGCTCTTTCCAGCGATCCACACTTATAGCACTTTCCAAACCTCCACCACCCTACCTCCTCAGTCCAGTGGAGCATTCCTCCATCATTCTATCTGCTCTTTCCAGAGATCCACACTTATAGCACTCTCCAAACCTCCACCACTCTACCTCCTCAGTCCAGTGGAGCATTCCTCCATCATTCTACCAGCTCTTTCCAGAGGTCCACACTTATAGCACTCTGCAGACCTCCATCACTCCAACCTCCTCAGTCCAGTGGAGCATTCCTTCATCATTCTACCTGCTCTTTCCAGAGGTCCACACCTATAGCACTCTCCAGACCTCCATCACTCTACCTCCTCAGTCCAGAGGAGCATTCCTCCATCATTCTACCAGCTCTTTCCAGAGGTCCACACTTATAGCACTCTGCAGACCTCCATCACTTTACCTCCTCAGTCCAGTGGAGCATTCCTTCATCATTCTACCTGCTCTTTCCAGAGGTCCACACCTATAGCACTCTCCAGACCTCCATCACTCTACCTCCTCAGTCCAGAGGAGCATTCCTCCATCATTCTACCAGCTCTTTCCAGAGGTCCACACTTAGAGCACTCTGCAGACCTCCATCACTCCACCTCCTCAGTCCAGTGGAGCATTCCTTCATCATTCTACCTGCTCTTTCCAGAGGTCCACACTCATAGCACTCTCCAGACCTCCATCACTCTACCTCCTCAGTCCAGTGGAGCATTCCTCCATCATTCTACCAGCTCTTTCCAGAGGTCCACACTTATAGCACTCTGCAGACCTCCACCACTCTACCTCTTCAATCCAGTAGAGCATTCCTCCATCATTCTACCAGCTCTTTCCAGAGATCCACACTTATAGCACTCTCCAAATCTCCACCACTCTACCTCCTCAGTCCAGTGGAGCATTCCTCCATCATTCTACCAGCTCTTTCCAGAGATCCACACTTATAGCACTCTCCAAATCTCCATCACTCCACCTGCTTTTTAGGGAAGTACACTTACACCCAGACCCCCAGGGGTCATATAACCTCCCCCCTTCTCTCTCCATATCAGCCTGTCTGACAATTGTGGAATTTGTTTCTCTCATTTCAACATGTTTGATCACATTGATGTCTGTCTGGATTTACAAGTCTCATCTGGAGATTATCCTGACAATGAGAGATAATCGCCTCTCTTGATGAGTGGAGGGCGGCGGCCATCTTTATTTGCCGGTGACACAATGACATTCGTAATGCATTTAATCTGCAATGGGCAGAGTGCTGAGTGACAGCGTCAGGAAGTCACAATCCTCGGGGACATCAGTCCCTCTAACCTATACTTATCAATAGATGCTTAATGTATTATAAACTAAATTGTCAAAAGTATTGTGACACCTGCCTTTACACACACATGAACTTTAATGACATCCCAGTCTTAGTCCGTAGGGTTCAATATTGAGTTGGCCCCGCCCTTTGAGTTGGCAGGTGTCCCAATACTTTTGACAATATTGTATGAATTATTTTCCCATTACCTAAAATTCTGAGTTCTCTTGAAAACAATACAATTTGTAGAGAGGTTTCCTCATCCCCATGCTCCAGTAATTGCCTCACTTTGTTTCCCAGAAATGTAAGTAGAAGTTATTGCATCCAATATGACATCCCCAGCTATGTTACCCTCAGGGTCCCCTCTGGTTTCAATTGTGCCTGTTGTCACCTCTGGATTGTTCCCCCTCTGGTGTCCCCTATGCCTGATGTCCCTCTGCCTGTTGTCCCTTCTGTTGTCCCCTCTGGTATCCCTTCTGAATGTTATCTCTTCTGGTTGTCCCATCTGGGACCCCTCTGCCTTTTACCTCCTCTGGTGTCCCCTCTGCCTGTTATCTCTTCTGGTTGTCCCCTTTTCCTGTTGTGCCCTCTGCCCAGTGTCCCTACTGGTGTCCCCTCTTCCTATTATTTCCTCTGCTGTCCCCTCTGCCTGTTATCTCCTCTGGTGTCCCCTCTGCCTTTTATCTCCTCTGGTGTCCCTTCTGCCTGTTATCTCCTCTGGTGTCCCTTCTGCCTGTTATCTCCTCTGGTGTCCCCTCTGCCTTTTATCTCCTCTGGTGTCCCTTCTGCCTTTTATCTCCACTGGTGTCCCCTCTGCCTTTTATCTCCTCTGGTGTCCCTTCTGCCTTTTATCTCCACTGGTGTCCCCTCTGCCTGTTATCTCCTCTGGTGTCCCTTCTGCCTGTTATCTCCACTGGTGTCCCCTCTGCCTGTTATCTCCTCTGGTTGTCCCATCTGGGCCCCCTCTGCCTTTAATCTCCTCTGGTGTCCCTTCTGCCTTTTATCTCCTCTGGTGTCCCCTCTGCCTGTTATCTCCTCTGGTTGTCCCCTTTTCCTGTTGTCCCCTCTGCCCAGTGTCCCCACTGGTGTCCCCTCTTCCTATTATCTCCTCTGCTGTCCCCTCTGCCTGTTATCTCCTCTGGTTGTCCCCTCTTCCTGTTGTCCCCTCTGCCCGGTGTCCCCACTGGTGTCCCCTCTTCCTATTATCTCCTCTGCTGTCCCCTCTGCCTGTTATCTTTTCTGGTTGTCCCCTTTTCCTGTTGCCTACTCTGGTGTCCCCTCTGCCCGGTGTCCCCACTGGTGTCCCCTCTTCCTATTATCTTCTCTGATGTCCCTTCTGCCCGGTGTCCCCACTGGTGTCCCCTTTTCCTATTATCTTCTCTGGTGTCTCCTCTGCCTGGTGTCCCCTCTGGTGTCCACTCTTCCCATTATCTTCTCTGGTGTCCCCTCTGCCTGGTGTCCACTCTTCTCATTATCTTCTCTCGTGTTCCCTCTGCCTGGTGTCCCCTCTGGTGTCCCCTCTGCCTGGTGTCCCCTCTGGTGTTCACTCTTCCCATTATCTTCTCTGGTGTCCCCTCTGCCTGGTGTCCCCACTGGTGTCCACTCTTCCCATTATCTTCTCTGGTGTCCACTCTTCCCATTATCTTCTCTGGTGACACCTCTGCCTGGTGTCCACTCTTCCCATTATCTTCTCTGGTGTCCCCTCTTCATGTTGTCCCCTCTGCTTATTATGATCTCTGCTCTCCCCTCTTCCCATTATCTTCTCTGGTGTCCCCTATGCTTGTTGTCAGGTCTGGTGCCCCTCTGTCTCTTGTCTCCTCTGTTGTCCCCTCTAGTGTCCCCTCTGTCTGGTGTTCCCTCTTCCTGTAATCTTCTCTGGTGTCCCCAATTCATGTTTCACATCTCTGGTGTCTTCTCTACCTGTTGTCACCTCCGGTGCCTCCTGTGCCTGTTTCAGATCTCTGATGTCCCCTCTGTTGTCTTCTGTAACTGTCACTCGGGATAAGGATGGAAGACACAGGTGACATCTCTGATGAATCGTGCAACACCCATGGGGTGACATCTAAAGGGAGACTGCCTGTCCTGCTGCTTCAGAGAGTGGCCTGAATTAACCCCTAAATACGCCAGACAATGTAAGGAATTCTGGGAAATCAAATCAGACATGGAGAACATGAAGAAACAATACAGAAATGTCTTCTTATTTCATACTGCCATCGCCGAGTAATCAGCAGTGGAAAATCAGTGCAATTCTCCATGTTGGACAGAGTGCCGTCTGAGAGATAATAAATTGTCACTTTATCCAATCAGTGAACTGATTCAAGTCAGGGAGCTCTTTTTGTAGATGACCGTTCCTCTCTTTCCACCATGTTCACCGTCCACTTACCACCAATCTGTCTCCACAGGGTTTAATGACACCTCCAACCTGAATGCACTGCAAGCCCAGGAATCTCTGGGGCCGTTCTGTACTTCAACCCTCTGCTGTCCAGGTAATGCCTCACTCTATTATCCCTTCCCCATCTACACTCAAAAATACCCTCTTCTCACATCCAATAAGACCCTTCCATGCCTCCACCCCAACGTGACCCTTCCATGCCTCCACCCCAACATAAATCTTCCATACCTCCACCCCAACATGACCCTTCCTCACCTCAACCCCAACGTGACCCTTCCATACCTCCACCCCCAATGTGACCTTTCCATACCTCCACCCCCAACGTGACCCTTCCACACCTCCACCCAACGTGACCGTTCCATGCCTCCACCCCAACATAAATCTTCCATACCTCCACCCCAACATGACCCTTCCTCACCTCAACCCCGTGACCCTTCCATACCTCCACCCCCAATGTGACCTTTCCATACCTCCACCCCCAAGGTGACCTTTCCATACCTCCACCCCCAACATGACCCTTCCACACCTCCACCCAACATGACCCTTCCATGCCTCCACCCCAACATAAATCTTCTACACCTCCAACCCAACATGACCCCTCCATACCTCCATTCCAAAATAAATCTTCCATACCTCCACCCCAACATGACCCTTCCATACCTCCACCCTAACATGACCATTCCTCGCCTTCACCCCAAAATGACACTTCTATACCTCCACCATAACATGACCCTTCCATACCTGCACCCTAACATGACTATTCCTCACTTCCCGCCCCAACATGACCCTTCCATACCTCCACCCTAACATGACCCTTTTTCACCTCCACCCTAACATGACCCTTCCTCACCTCCACCCCAACAAGACCCTTCCATACCTCCACCCCAAAATAAATCTTCCATACCTCCAACCCAACATGACCCTTCCATACCTCCATTCCAACATAAATCTTCCATACCTCAACCCCAACATGACCCTTCCATACTTCCACCCCAACATGACCCTTCCATACCTCCACCCTAACATGACCCTTCCATACCTCTACCCTAACATGACCCTTCCATACCTCCACCCCAAAATGACCATTCCATACCTCTACCCTAACATGACCCTTCCATACCTACACCCCAACATGACCATTCTATACCTCCACCCCAACATGACCATTCCATACCTCCACCCCAACATGACCCTTCCATACCTCCACCCCAACATGACCATTGAATACCTCCACCTCAACATGACTCTTCCTCATCTTCACCCTAACATGACCTTTCCTCACTTCCACCCCGACATAACCCTTCCTCACCTCTACCCCAACATGACCCTTCCATACCTCCACCCTAACATGACCATTCCATACCTCCCACCCCAACATGACCCTTCCATACCTCCACTGTAACATGACCCTTCCATACCTCCACCCCAACATGACCCTTCCATACCTCCACCCCAACATGACCCTTCCATACCTCCACTCTAACATGACCCTTCCATACCTCCCACCCCAACATGACCCTTCCATACCTCCACCCCAACATGACCCTTCCATACCTCCACACCAACATGACCCTTCCATACCTCCACTCTAACATGACCCTTCCATACCTCAAACCCCAACATGACCCTTCCATACCTCCACTCTAACATGACCCTTCCATACCTCCACCCCAACATGACCCTTCCATACCTCCACTCTAACATGACCCTTCCATACCTGCACCCTAACATGACCCTTCCATACCTTCACCCCAAAATGACCCTTCCATACCTGCACCCCAACAGGACCCTTCCATACCTCCACCCCAACAAGACCCTTCCATACATCCAACCCAACATAAATCTTCCATACCTCCACCCCAACATGACCCTTCCATGCCTCCACCCTAACACGACCATTCCATACCTCCACCCCAACATGACCCTTTCATACCTCCACCCCAACATGACCCTTCCATACCTCCACCCCAACATGACCCTTCCATAACTCCACCCTACCATGACCCTTCCATACCTCCAACGTAACATGACCTTCCATACCTCCACCCCAACATGACCTTTCATTACCTCCACCCCAACATGAACCTTCCATAACTCCACCACAACATGACCCTTCCATGCCTCCACCCTAACATGACCATTCCATACCTCCACCCCAACATGACCCTTTCATACCTCCACCCCAAAATGACCCTTCCATACCTGCACCCTAACATGACCCTTCCATACCTCCACCCTAACATGACCATTCCATACCTCCACCCCAACATGACCCTTTCATACCTCCACCCCAAAATGACCCTTCCATACCTGCACCCTAACATGACCCTTCCATACCTCCACCCCAACATGACCCTTCCGTACCTCCACCCCAACATGACTCTTCCGTACCTCCACCCCAACATGACCCTTCCATACCTCCACCCCAACATGACTCTTCCATACCTCCACCCCAACATGACTCTTCCATACCTCTACCCAACATGACCCTTCATTACCTCCACCCCAAATTTACCCTTCCATACCTCCACCCCAACATGACCCTTCCATACCTCTACCCAACATGACCCTTCCATAACTCCACCCCAACATGACTCTTCCTCATCTTCACCCTGAAAAACCTCCTTCTAATCTCCATCCTAAAGCACCAACTTTTTGCCTTCAACCAAAAACAACATCTCCTTACTTGTACCCTGTGTTGCTCCACCTAACCCTCGAACTCCTCCCTCATGTATCATTGTTGTGTTTTTTAGGGTCGAAGAAGCCTTCTGGATCAAATGCCTCTGGGATCTCCACCTCTATCTTCCTGATAATTGCTTCCCTTGTCCTGTCTCAGCTCTTATTGGCCAATCGCACAGATGAGAAATAAGGGCGGTGGCAGGGGCGGGGCTGTGACCAGATCCATGTCTTCAACCTTTCTAGATGAAGTGCTGGTCACCTTTCATACTGAGACTTGTCTGTACAATCGGGGGGAGGAGGGGCCAATGCTCAGTCATGTGATCTGTGTAGCCTGTATAAAAGTTATGTCTAATAAAGGTTTTCATGTTATCACCAACAAGAAGCAGAAAGCTGTTTTTTTCTTCAAGGGACATTCGCCTTCCTGAGGGGATGAGATGGGGGCAACTGTCAATATAAAAGGAATTTAACCCCTTACTGGCTGCTCACGCCGGCCCTTTAAGAGTTTGTATGCTGGAGGCTTTCCAATCATGTGATCACTGTGATTGGCCTCCACAGTCATCATGTGATTAAGGGACCATCCTATCAGCTCCTGACTGTTGATTTGTCAGAGGAGCTTTTGGTGGCGGTGCGGGGCACAGTGCTATGGGCATTGTGGAGCACCATCTGCATGACCAGCAGGAAGCCCACTTCTGATTGGCTGGAAACCCAATCACTAAAATCTCATATCATTTGTAGCACGTTGTCATCATTTCAGAAGAAGGCCTCTTCAGTCTTCAAATCTGTAACTTCCTGTGAAATAATCGCCGGTGATCCTGCCATGAAGGTCCAGGTATCATCACACATCACATGGTCACCATCAGGAAACCCCCTGAGAAATGCCATCACTGGGGTGTATGGAGGCAGGAAGTGGCTGCAAAGAGGCTGCAGGAGATCAGCAGAACTGAAAGATGAAAACAGGATATTTATTAACCATCTGAGGACACGGAATGTTCTCCACACATCCAGAGAGACATCATGGAAGTACACGGGATGTATGTTGTGTATCCTGACCTTCTCCACCCCCCACCCCCTCCTGACCTTCTCCACCCCCACCCCCTCCTGACCTTCTCCACCCCCCACCCCACCCCCTCCTGACCTTCTCCACCCCCCCACCCCCTCCTGACCTTCTCCACCCCCACCCCCTCCTGACCTTCTCCACCCCCCACCCCCTCCTGACCTTCTCCACCCCCCACCCCCCCCCGACCTTCTCCACCCCCCACCCCCTCCTGACCTTCTCCACCCCCCACCCCCTCCTGACCTTCTGCAACTCCCCCCTCCAGACCTTCTGCAACTCCCCCTCCTGACCTTCTGCATCCCCCACCCCCTCCTGACCTTCTGCACCCCCCACCCCCTCCTGACTTTCTGCACCCCCCACCCCCTCCCGACCTTCTCCACCCCCCACCCCCTCCTGACCTTCTGCGCCCCCCACCCCCTCCTGACCTTCTGCAACTCCCCCCTCCTGACCTTCAGCAACCCCCCCACCCCCTCCTGACCTTCTCCACCCACCAACCCCTCCTGACCTTCTCCACCCCCCACCCCCTCCTGACCTTCTGCACCCCCCCACCCCCTCCTGACCTTCTGCACCCCCCACCCCCTCCTGACCTTCTCCACCCCCCACCCCCTCCTGACCTTCTGCACCCCCCACCCCCTCCTGACCTTCTGCACCCCCCACCCCCTCCTAACCTTCTGCAACTCCCCCCTCCTGACCTTCAGCAACCCCCCCACTCCCTCCTGACCTTCTGCATCCCCCACCCCCTCCTGACCTTCTGCACCCCCCACCCCCTCCTGACCTTCTGCACCCCCACCCCCTCCTGACCTTCTGCACTCCCCACCCCCTCCTGACCTTCTGCACCCCCCACCCCCTCCTGACCTTCTGCAACCCCCCACCCCCTCCTGACCTTCTGCACCCCCCCACCCCCTCCTGACCTTCTGCAACCCCCCACCCCCTCCTGACCTTCTGCACCCCCCACCCCCTCCCCCTCCTGACCTTCTACTCCCCCCACCCCCTCCTGACCTTCTACAACTCCCCCCACCCCCTCCTGACCTTCTGCACCCCCCACCCCCTCCTGACCTTCAGCAACCCCCCACCCCCTCCTGACCTTCTGCAACCCCCCCACCCCCTCCTGACCTTCTGCAACCCCCACCCCCTCCTGACCTTCTGCACCCCCCACCCCCTCCCCCTCCTGACCTTCTGCACCCCCCATCCCCTCCTGTCCTTCTGCACCCCACCCCCTCCTGACCTTCTGCACCCCCACCCCCTCCTGACCTTCTGCACCCCCCACCCCTCCTGACCTTCTCCACCCCCCACCCCCTCCTGACCTTCTGCACCCCCACCCCCTCCTGACCTTCAGCACCCCCCACCCCCTCTTGACCTTCTGCACCCCCCCATCCCCTCCTGACCTTCTGCACCCCCCATCCCCTCCTGACCTTCTCCACCCCCCACCCCCTCCTGACCTTCAGCAACCCCCCACCCCTCCTGACCTTCTGCATCCCCCACCCCCTCCTGACCTTCTGCACCCCCCACCCCCTCCTGACCTTCTGCACCCCCCACCCCCTCCTGACCTTCTCCACCCCCACCCCCTCCTGACCTTCTCCACCCCCCACCCCCTCCTGACCTTCTACAATTCCCCCCACCCCCTCCTGACCTTCTGCACCCCCCACCCCCTCCTGACCTTCTGCACCCCCCACCCCCTCCTGACCTTCTACAATTCCCCCCACCCCCTCCTGACCTTCTGCACCCCCCACCCCTCCTGACCTTCTGCACCCCCACCCCCTCCTGACCTTCTACAACTCCCCCCACCCCCTCCTGACCTTCTGCACCCCCCACCCCTCCTGACCTTCTCCACCCCCCACCCCCTCCTGACCTTCAGCAACCCCCCACCCCTCCTGACCTTCTCCACCCCCCACCCCCTCCTGACCTTCTGCAACCCCCCCACCCCCTCCTGACCTTCTCCACCCCCCACCCCCTCCTGACCTTCTCCACCCCCCACCCCCTCCTGACCTTCTCCACCCCCCACCCTCTCCTGACCTTCTGCAACCCCCCCACCCCCTCCTGACCTTCTGCAACCCCCACCCCCTCCTGACCTTCTGCACCCCCCATCCCCTCCTGACCTTCTGCACCCCCCACCCCCTCCTGACCTTCTGCAACCCCCCTCCTGACCTTCTGCACCCCCCATCCCCTCCTGACCTTCTGCACCCCCCACCCCCTCCTGACCTTCTGCACCCCCCACCCCCTCCTGACCTTCTCCACCCCCACCCCCTCCTGACCTTCTCCACCCCCCCACCCCCTCCTGACCTTCTCCACCCCCCCACCCCCTCCTGACCTTCTCCACCCCCCACCCCCTCCTGACCTTCTCCACCCCCCACCCCCTCCTGACCTTCTCCACCCCCCACCCCCTCCTGACCTTCTGCACCCCCCACCCCCTCCTGACCTTCTGCACCCCCCACCCCCTCCTGACCTTCTGCACCCCCACCCCCTCCTGACCTTCTGCAACCCCCATCCCCTCCTGACCTTCTGCATCCCTCACCCCCTCCTGACCTTCTGCATCCCCCCCACCCCCTCCTGACCTTCTGCAACCCCCCCACCCCCTCCTGACCTTCTGCAACCCCCCACCCCCTCCTGACCTTCTGCACCCCCCACCCCCTCCCCCTCCTGACCTTCTGCACCCCCCATCCCCTCCTGACCTTCTGCACCCCCCCCTCCTGACCTTCTGCACCCCCACCCCCTCCTGACCTTCTGCACCCCCCACCCCCTCCTGACCTTCTCCACCCCCCACCCCCTCCTGACCTTCTGCACCCCCCACCCCCTCCTGACCTTCAGCACCCCCCACCCCCTCCTGACCTTCTGCACCCCCCATCCCCTCCTGACCTTCTGCATCCCCCACCCCCTCCTGACCTTCTGCACCCCCCACCCCCTCCTGACCTTCTCCACCCCCCACCCCCTCCTGACCTTCTACAATTCCCCCCACCCCCTCCTGACCTTCTGCACCCCCCACCCCCTCCTGACCTTCTACAATTCCCCCCACCCCCTCCTGACCTTCTGCACCCCCCACCCCCTCCTGACCTTCTGCACCCCCCACCCCCTCCTGACCTTCTGCACCCCCCACCCCCTCCTGACCTTCTACAATTCCCCCCACCCCCTCCTGACCTTCTGCACCCCCCACCCCTCCTGACCTTCTGCACCCCCACCCCCTCCTGACCTTCTACAACTCCCCCCACCCCCTCCTGACCTTCTGCACCCCCCACCCCTCCTGACCTTCTGCACCCCCCACCCCCTCCTGACCTTCTGCACCCCCCACCCCCTCCTGACCTTCTACAATTCCCCCCACCCCCTCCTGACCTTCTGCACCCCCCACCCCTCCTGACCTTCTGCACCCCCACCCCCTCCTGACCTTCTACAACTCCCCCCACCCCCTCCTGACCTTCTGCACCCCCCACCCCTCCTGACCTTCTTCACCCCCACCCCCTCCTGACCTTCTCCACCCCCCACCCCCTCCTGACCTTCAGCAACCCCCCACCCCCTCCTGACCTTCTCCACCCCCCACCCCCTCCTGACCTTCTGCAACCCCCCCACCCCCTCCTGACCTTCTCCACCCCCCACCCCCTCCTGACCTTCTCCACCCCCCACCCCCTCCTGACCTTCTCCACCCCCCACCCTCTCCTGACCTTCTGCAACCCCCCCACCCCCTCCTGACCTTCTGCAACCCCCACCCCCTCCTGACCTTCTGCACCCCCCACCCCCTCCTGACCTTCTGCACCCCCCACCCCCTCCTGACCTTCTGCAACCCCCCTCCTGACCTTCTCCACCCCCACCCCCTCCTGACCTTCTCCACCCCCCCACCCCCTCCTGACCTTCTCCACCCCCCCACCCCCTCCTGACCTTCTCCACCCCCCACCCCCTCCTGACCTTCTCCACCCCCCACCCCCTCCTGACCTTCTGCACCCCCCACCCCCTCCTGACCTTCTGCACCCCCCACCCCCTCCTGACCTTCTGCACCCCCACCCCCTCCTGACCTTCTGCAACCCCCATCCCCTCCTGACCTTCTACAACTCCCCACACCCCCTCCTGACCTTCTGCACCTCCCACCCCCTCCTGACCTTCTGCACCCCCCACCCCCTCCTGACCTTCTGCACCCCCCACCCCCTCCTGACCTTCTGCACCCCCACCCCCTCCTGACCTTCTGCAACCCCCATCCCCTCCTGACCTTCTACAACTCCCCACACCCCCTCCTGACCTTCTGCACCTCCCACCCCCTCCTGACCTTCTGCATCCCTCACCCCCTCCTGACCTTCTGCACCCCCCACCCCCTCCTGACCTTCTACAACTCCCCACACCCCCTCCTGACCTTCTGCACCTCCCACCCCCTCCTGACCTTCTGCACCCCCCACCCCCTCCTGACCTTCTGCACCCCCCACCCCCTCCTGACCTTCTGCACCCCCCACCCCCTCCTGACCTTCTCCACCCCCACCCCTCCTGACCTTCTACAACTCCCCACACCCCCTCCTGACCTTCTGCACCCCCCACCCCCTCCTGACCTTCTGCTTCTCCACTCAGACTATCACAACAAGAACTAAGTTCTATCAATAGAGATGTTGTAAATATGCTGATACAAAGTAACATTGATCAGACAGGAGATAGAGAGATACAAAGTAACATTGTTTATAAACATTGATCAGACAGGAGATAGAGAGATACAAAGTAACATTGTTTATAAACATTGATCAGACAGGAGATAGAGAGATACAAAGTAACATTGTTTATAAACATTGATCAGACAGGAGATAGAGAGATACAAAGTAACATTGTTTATAAACATTGATCAGACAGGAGATAGAGAGATACAAAGTAACATTGTTTATAAACATTGATCAGACAGGAGATAGAGAGATACAAAGTAACATTGTTTATAAACATTGATCAGACAGGAGATAGAGAGATACAAAGTAACATTGTTTATAAACATTGATCAGACAGGAGATAGAGAGATAAAAGTAACATTGTTTATAAACATTGATCAGACGGGAGATAGAGAGATACAAAGTAACATTGTTTATAAACATTGATCAGACGGGAGATAGAGAGATACAAAGTAACATTGTTTATAAACATTGATCAGACGGGAGATACAGAGATACAAAGTGACATTGTTTATAAACATTGATCAGACGGGAGATAGAGAGATACAAAGTAACATTGTTTATAAACATTGATCGGACGGGAGATAGAGAGATACAAAGTAACATTGTTTATAAACATTGATCGGACGGGAGATAGAGAGATACAAAGTAACATTGTTTATAAACATTGATCAGACGGGAGATAGAGAGATACAAAGTAACATTGTTTATAAACATTGATCGGACGGGAGATAGAGAGATACAAAGTAACATTGTTTATAAACATTGATCGGACGGGAGATAGAGAGATACAAAGTAACATTGTTTATAAACATTGATCAGACGGGAGATACAGAGATTCAAAGTGACATTGTTTATAAACATTGATTAGACGGGAGATAGAGAGATACAAAGTAACATTGTTTATAAACATTGCTCAGACAAGAGATAGAGATACAAAGTAACATTGTTTATAAACATTGATCAGACGGGAGATAGAGAGATACAAAGTAACATTGTTTATAAACATTGCTCAGACAAGAGATAGAGATACAAAGTAACATTGTTTATAAACATTGATCAGACGGGAGATAGAGAGATACAAAGTAACATTGTTTATAAACATTGCTCAGACTCTGTAGACAGCTGTGTGATGTCCTCTCGGGTGGGGTGTCGGTGGATTAGTGTCGGTAATTCTCTGACATGACAGACAAGGAAATAAACATCTTTCAGGAAGCCGCAGGCCGGGACACGCTCGGAGATTTCCAGGTGGCCGACCTCGAACGAATCCCTACTCCTCCCTAATCCGGTCCCACCGCATATCATTCCACCTCCATCACAGGGACGGGCTGAACAACACCGGGGACACCGAGGGGCCCGATCCCTCCTCATCACCGACTCCTCCGCCGCGCCATTCCCAGGCCCCGCCCCTTATCCACATTACAATAGAAAGATCATTAAAGGCGAGATGAACTTTCCACAAAGACAGCCGAATACGTTCCGGGAGCAGAAAGTCCCGTGTTCTTCCAGCAGGCTGCAGAGGGCGCTGTCCCTCTGTGTGGAAGCAGGGGTCTCTCTGAAGAGGTCTGACACACCCCCTGATGGGTCTGATTTAGAGCTCTCCAATCAGCACAGTTCATACTCCCTGCTGATAGAAGACTCCTATCCTAGTACACGATATCACCAAAAGTATTGGGACGCCTGCCTTTACACACACATGAACTTTAATGACACCCCAGTCTTAGTCCGGAGGGTTCAATATTGAGTTGGCTCCGCCCTTTGCATCTATAACAGCTTCAACTCTTCTGGGAAGGCAGTCCACAAGGTTTAGGAGGGTGTCTATGGGAATGTTTGACCATTCTTCCAGAAGAGCATTTGTGAGGTCAGGCACTGATGTTGGATGAGAAGGTCTGACTCACAGTCTCCGCTCTAATTCCTCCCAAAGGTGTTCTGTGGCGTTGAGGTCAGGACTCTGTGCAGGCCAGTCAAGTTCCTCCACCCCAAACTCGCTCATCCATGTCTTTATGGACCTTGCTTTGTGCTCTGGTGGGCAGTCATGTTGGAACAGGAAGGGGCCGTCCCCAAACTGTTCCCACAAAGTCGGGAGCATGAAATTGTCCAAAATGTCTTGGTATGGTGACGCCTTAAGAGTTCCCTTCACTGGAACTAAGGGGCCAAGCCCAACCCCTGAGGAGCCAAGCCCAACCCCTGAGGAGCCAAGCCCAACCCCTGAGGAGCCAAGCCCAACCCCTGAAATAAAAGTTCTGATCTCTGAGATCTTCATCACTGGAGACAAAGAGAAACAAAATAATGAAATTCCTCCATCTGTCCTCCAGGGGGAGCTCCGCTCCACACAGAATACAGAGACCAGGAAAACCTGACCGCAAATACCAGGAACAGATACCGAGAATTACACCCGACATACAGGACAAGAGAAGTAGTACTGTGCAGAGTCCATACATACAGAATAAGAACAGATACAGAGAATTACACCCGACATACAGGACAAGAGAAGTAGTACTGTGCAGAGTCCATACATACAGAATAAGAACAGATACCGAGAATTACACCCGACATACAGGACAAGAGAAGTAGTACTGTGCAGAGTCCATACATACAGAATAAGAACAGATACTGAGAATTACACCCGACATACAGGACATGAGAAGTAGTACTGTGCAGAGTCCATACATACAGAATAAGAACAGATACTGAGAATTACACCCGACATACAGGACAAGAGAAGTAGTACTGTGCAGAGTCCATACATACAGAATAAGAACAGATACTGAGAATTACACCCGACATACAGGACAAGAGAAGTAGTACTGTGCAGAGTCCATACATACAGAATAAGAACAGATACCGAGAATTACACCCGACATACAGGACAAGAGAAGTAGTACTGTGCAGAGTCCATACATACAGAATAAGAACAGATACTGAGAATTATACAGGACAGGAGAAGTAGTACTGTGCAGAGGCTCTCACAGCTCAGTGTCGGGTATTTGGTACATCTGGATATCACATGGGATGGGGGTGTGGTTGTATACGGACTGATGACATAATTAGCTCCTCCCCTCTGATGACACGTTTGTATGGCACATATACAGATTACAGACACAGATACAATGAAGCCATTATAAGTACAACTTCCATCGGAGCCTCATAGAGATTAAACCCTTCATGGATTATTGATCTCTATAGTGGTGTAACCTCATAAATCTGACCCCCCTCCCCCTCCTGTATTATGTAATATACAGTATATAAATCATAGAATTCTACAAGGAAGCACACATCACTGGGTCTCTGTGCTTCTCTATGCAATGCAGGCAGATCATGGCTGGTGGGAGGGGCCAGCAGGGGGCTGTACATTGCTTCCTGAAAACATCCCAGGCCCCCGGCCTCAGTACTCCTGTCAGGAGCCCTCAGTTATGATGCAAGCAGTGGGCCTGGCTCTTGGGAGGAGCTATGCAAATATATCAGTTTGGGGACGTGTGTAGAAGAAGGTGAGGTCAGAGGTCAGCATTTCACATCCTCCCTTCTCCTCCCGTGGTGTATTTCACTAATATCTCTACAATGTCACAATTGTGTTTCCATTTTTTATGTTACAAATGTTTCCATGTTGACTTCCATACGTTGAAGAAATACTTCGTAACGAAGAGACCCGATTCCACAGATAGAGGAATGATGTCCATGAACGTGTGATGGAGAACTCGTCACGGGTTTGGTGTCCCCTAGGCTGAGGATCGAAGAGACCCGATTCCACAGAGATAGAGGAATGATGTCCATCAACGTGTGATGGAGAACTTGTCACGGGTTTGGTGTCCCCTAGGCTGAGGATCGAAGAGACCCGTTTCCACAGAGATAGAGGAATGATGTCCATGAGCGTGTGATGGAGAACTCATCACGGGTTTGGTGTCCCCTAGGCTGAGGGACGAAGAGACCCGATTCCACAGAGATAGAGGAATGATGTCCATGAGCGTGTGATGGAGAACTCGTCACGGGTTTGGTGTCCCCTAGGCTGAGGATCGAAGAGACCCGATTCCACAGAGATAGAGGAATGATGTCCATGAACGTGTGATGGAGAACTTGTCACGGGTTTGGTGTCCCCTAGGCTGAGGATCGAAGAGACCCGATTCCACAGAGATAGAGGAATGATGTCCATGATTGTGTGATGGAGAACTCGTCACGGGTTTGGTGTCCCCTAGGCTGAGGATCGAAGAGACCCGATTCCACAGAGATAGAGGAATGATGTCCATGAACGTGTGATGGAGAACTCGTCACGGGTTTGGTGTCCCCTAGGCTGAGGATCGAAGAGACCCGATTCCACAGAGATAGAGGAATGATGTCCATCAACGTGTGATGGAGAACTCGTCACGGTTTTGGTGTCCCCTAGGCTGAGGATCGAAGAGACCCGATTCCACAGAGATAGAGGAATGATGTCCATCAACGTGTGATGGAGAACTCGTCACGGGTTTGGTGTCCCCTAGGCTGAGGATCGAAGAGACCCGATTCCACAGAGATAGAGGAATGATGTCCATCAACGTGTGATGGAGAACTCGTCACGGGTTTGGTGTCCCCTAGGCTGAGGATCGAAGAGACCCGATTCCACAGAGATAGAGGAATGATGTCCATCAACGTGTGATGGAGAACTCGTCACGGTTTTGGTGTCCCCTAGGGTGAGGATCGAAGAGACCCGATTCCACAGATAGAGGAATGATGTCCATCAACGTGTGATGGAGAACTCGTCACGGGTTTGGTGTCCCCTAGGCTGAGGGACGAAGAGACCCGATTCCACAGAGATAGAGGAATGATGTCCATCAACGTGTGATGGAGAACTCGTCACGGGTTTGGTGTCCCCTAGGCTGAGGATCGAAGAGACCCGATTCCACAGAGATAGAGGAATGATGTCCATCAACGTGTGATGGAGAACTCGTCACGGGTTTGGTGTCCCCTAGGCTGAGGATCGAAGAGACCCGATTCCACAGAGATAGAGGAATGATGTCCATCAACGTGTGATGGAGAACTCGTCACGGGTTTGGTGTCCCCTAGGCTGAGGATCGAAGAGACCCGATTCCACAGAGATAGAGGAATGATGTCCATCAACGTGTGATGGAGAACTCGTCACGGGTTTGGTGTCCCCTAGGCTGAGGATCGAAGAGACCCGATTCCACAGAGATAGAGGAATGATGTCCATCAACGTGTGATGGAGAACTCGTCACGGGTTTGGTGTCCCCTAGGCTGAGGATCGAAGAGACCCGATTCCACAGAGATAGAGGAATGATGTCCATCAACGTGTGATGGAGAACTCGTCACGGGTTTGGTGTCCCCTAGGCTGAGGATCGAAGAGACCCGATTCCACAGAGATAGAGGAATGATGTCCATCAACGTGTGATGGAGAACTCGTCACGGGTTTGGTGTCCCCTAGGCTGAGGATCGAAGAGACCCGATTCCACAGAGATAGAGGAATGATGTCCATCAACGTGTGATGGAGAACTCGTCACGGGTTTGGTGTCCCCTAGGCTGAGGATCGAAGAGACCCGATTCCACAGAGATAGAGGAATGATGTCCATCAACGTGTGATGGAGAACTCGTCACGGGTTTGGTGTCCCCTAGGCTGAGGATCGAAGAGACCCGATTCCACAGAGATAGAGGAATGATGTCCATCAACGTGTGATGGAGAACTCGTCACGGGTTTGGTGTCCCCTAGGCTGAGGATCGAAGAGACCCGATTCCACAGAGATAGAGGAATGATGTCCATCAACGTGTGATGGAGAACTCGTCACGGGTTTGGTGTCCCCTAGGCTGAGGATCGAAGAGACCCGATTCCACAGAGATAGAGGAATGATGTCCAATTGTCCATCAACGTGTGATGGAGAACTCGTCACGGGTTTGGTGTCCCCTAGGCTGAGGATCGAAGAGACCCGATTCCACAGAGATAGAGGAATGATGTCCATGATTGTGTGATGGAGAACTCGTCACGGGTTTGGTGTTCCCTAGGCTGAGGATCGATGGTCTTCTCTGTCATGGAGTGGTGGCCTCACATTTCTTGTATAGTTATAGACACTTGCTCTCCAATCACCAGATAAAGAGGACCGGTTTATACTGAATATCCAGTGGGCCTTCCTGTCGTGTTCCTCGCCATGGACAATAGACTGGTAGCCTTCTATTAGGGGGTGGAAGCCTCTCATCTTGTGGACATCATGTGGAGATTGAGTTCCAATATCAGGTGGACAGTTGCGATGATGAATCATACTTGCAGTGAGGTTTTGGTCATTGGATAAGTAGTCTTCTACCGTGGAGTGCTGTTTTTTCTTCCTATAGTCCAGTAACCTGTCAGGGAGTGGTGGTCTCCTGTTTTACAGTATAAGTGGATACTCTTCTATCAGAAAATAGTGGTTTATCATGCTATAGATGAGTAGCCTTCTGCCATGAAGTGGTGGTCTTTTTCCCGATAGACATGTAGCCTTCTGCCATGAAGTGGTGGTCTTCCTTTTAATAGACATGTAGCCTTTTGCCATGAAGTGGTGGTCTTTCTCCCAATAGACATGTAGCCCTCCGCCACAAAGTTGTGGTCTTTCTCTCAATAGACATGTAGCCTTCAGCCATGATGAAGTGGTGGTCTCTCTCTCAATAGACATGAAGCCTTCTGCCAGGAAATGGTGGTCTTTCTCTCAATAGACATGTAGCCTTCTGTCATGAAGTGGTTGTCTTTCTCTCAATAGACACGTAGCCTTCTGCCATGAAGTGGTGGTCTTTTTCTTAATAGACATGTAGCCTTCTGCCACAAAGTGGTGGTCTTGCTCTAAAAAAACATGTTGCCTTCTGTCATGAAGTGGTTGGTTTTTTTTCTCAATAGACATCCAGCCCTCGGCCATGAAGTGGTGGTCTTTCTCTAAATAGACATGTAACCTTCTGTCATGGAGTGGTGGTCTTTCTCTGAAAAGACTTCTAGCCTTCTGCCATGAAGTGATGGTCTTTCTCTCAATAGACATGTAGCCTTCTGCCATGAAATGGTAGTCTTGCTCTCAATAGACATATAGTCCTCCGACATGAAGTGGTGGTCTTGCTCTAAATAGACATATAGCCCTCTGCCATGAAGTGGTGGTCTCTCGATAGTGGTGGTCTCCCGTTCTATAGGTAGATACTCTTCTATCAGAAATTAGCAGTCTCTCATGCTATAGATGGGTAGTCTTCTGTCCTGAAGTGGTGGTCTTTCTCCCAATAGACATGTAGTTTTTTTTCTATTCTGGAGTGGTGGTCTTTCTCCCAATAGACATGTAATATTTTATTATGGAGTGGTGGTCTTTCTCCTTCTAGAATGATAATCTGTGAGGAAGTGGTGACCTCTTGTTTTATAGGCAGATATTCTTCTGTCAGAGATTAGTGGTCCCTCATTTGATAGATAGGTAGCTTTCTATCATGGAGTAGTGGTCTTTCCCTATAGATATGTGATCTGTCAGGGACTGGTGGCTCCCTTTTTTATAAATGGATAGTCTTCTGTCAAAAATCATTGGTCTCTCATTCTATAGTCTTGTATCAGAGCGTGGTGGTATCCCTCTACAGACAGGTAGTCTTCTAAAAGAGGGTGGTGGTCTCTCTCTATAGAAATGTAGTCTTCTATCAAGGGTGGTGGCTTCTCTCTATAGACAGGTAGTCTTCTATCAGAGGGTGGTGGTCTTTCTTTATAGACAGGTAGTCTTCTTCTAGAGGGGGGATGGCATCTCTCTATAGACAGATAGTTTTCTATCAGAGGGTGGTGGTCTCTCTCTATAGACAGGTAGTCTTCTATCAATTGGTTGTGTTCTCTGTCTATAGAAAGGTGTAGTCTTCTATCACAGGGTGATGGCCTCTCTCTATAGACAGGTAGTCTTCTATTAGAGGGTGGTAGTCTCTCTCTATAGACAGGTAGTCTTCTATCAGAGGGCGGTGGTCTTTCTTTATAGACGGGTAGCCTTCTATCAATGGGGGGTGGTCTCTCTCTATAGGCAGCTAGTCTTCTATCAGAGGGTGGTAGTCTCTCTCTATAGACAGGTAGTCTTCTATCAGAGGGTGGTGGTCTCTCACTATAGGCAGATAGTCTTCTATCAGAGGGTGGTAGTCTCTCTCTATAGACAGGTAGTCTTCTATCAGAGGGTGGTGGTCTTTCTTTATAGACGGGTAGTCTTCTATCAGAGGGTGGTAGACTCTCTCTATAGACAGGTAGTCTTCTATCAGAGGGTGGTGGTCTTTCTTTATAGACGGGTAGTCTTCTATCACTGGGTGGTGGTCTCTCACTATAGGCAGATAGTCTTCTATCAGAGGGTGGTAGTCTCTCTCTATAGACAGGTAGTCTTCTATCAGAGGGTGGTGGTCTCTCACTATAGGCAGATAGTCTTCTATCAGAGGGTGGTAGTCTCTCTCTATAGACAGGTAGCCTTCTATCAGAGGGTGGTGGTCTCTCACTATAGGCAGATAGTCTTCTATCAGAGGGTGGTAGTCTCTCTCTATAGACAGGTAGTCTTCTATCAGAGGGTGGTGGTCTCTCACTATAGGCAGATAGTCTTCTATCAGAGGGTGGTAGTCTCTCTCTATAGACAGGTAGTCTTCTATCAGAGGGTGGTGGTCTCTCAGTGTGGAAAGGTAGTCTTTTATCAGAGGGTGGTGGTCTCCCTCTATGAGCCGGTAGTCATCTTTCAGAGGGTGGTGGTCTCCCTCTATGAGCAGGTAGTCTTCTATCAGAGGGAGGTGGCCTCTCCTTCTATAGACATAGGTGAATCACTCAGGGAGTCATCACAGCTGCAGTTTATGAGGGGAGGAGGTGATGAGGAGGGATGTATAGCAGCTAAATATCTTTACATGACTGTGCGTGTGTTACCTCACTTGAGTGACATCCCTGTCACCTCCAAGGATCCAAACTATAGACCCATCTTCAGGTCTTCCCATTGTATTTCCCCATGTTGTGCGCTCTGCTTCTCGCTACATTCTGACATTATCAAACATCTTTCCTCTCCCCCACTTGTTGTGAGCTGTGGAGGGGGCTCGCCCCTGTCATCCCATTATACCCAGAGCCATCGTGACCTCCTGAGCTGACCACCAACGTCATGACTTGTCTTCATCTCTGGACTCTGTCTCTTCTCCTTGCAACAGGTAAGTACTAATTCAACTACTGAATGTTTATTTATTTTTTTGTGGTAAGAGCCATTTTCTGAGGCCAAATTTGTTTTGACTTTTTATAAATTGTTAAGTAAAACCTAATCTAACTAAAATCAAACACAAAAAGGTTTGTGCACGTGTAGAAGGACCTGCGTAGTCAACTTCCTTTCTATAATGAAATACTTTCCATCTCTACTGCTAATACAGAATTATCAGGATAAGGTGATAGATCCACTTGACACCTATTTCATCCATCATAGTTATACAGTATCGTTCTTCATTAATATTCTTCCTCTACACATTTGGAATGGTACCCATTTATACAAAGTGGAGATGTCAGTCTACTACAATTTTTGGTATTTTTTTCTTGTTCTTATAATATTACGTTATATTGCATCACGACTGACCTCTCTACTTTGTATCCTCCTGGGGACACTGGTACCAGTCATTGCGAAACGCGTCAAGGAAGAATATTGACGAAGAACAATATTGTATAACTCTGATGGATGAAATAGATGTCAAAGGCATCTATTCCCCAATCCTGATAATTCTGTATGAGCAGTAGAGGTGGTCAGTATTTAATTATAGAAAAGGAAGTTGACTATGCAGTTCTTTTTATATGTGCACAGACCTTTTTGTGTTTGATTTTAGTTTTTTTATGAATACAAATTACAAAAGGTGTGTGAAAGCCCCCCCCCACCCCCTAATTTTAAATGTTGTTTTGGTTTTCTCTGGGGCACCTCAAAAGTCCACTTGAGGTTTAGGTCAAGGCTATCCAGAGCGTGTCAATAAAACAGAAGGTTTTAGAAATTTAGATTTTCCATTAAAACAAAAAAAAAATAAAAAATTAGACTTCAACCTTTCAGAAAACTTAACCTTAATCAGAAACTCTCTTTTAACTAAATGAATATCTCCAAAGCAGCCCTCAGATTTAGCAGTACTTCCCCTTTAAGAAATTCCTGGAAGCTCTGAAATCTGAGAATGGCCTCACCCGGAGATTTAAATTTTTTTTTTTTACGAATAAAAATGACAAAGGTGTGTGAACCCCCTAATTTTAGATGCATTGTGGTTTTCTCTGGAGCACCTCAAAGATCCACTTGAGGTTTAGGTCAAGGCTATCCAGAGCGTGTCAATAAAACCGAAGGTTTTAGAATTTATATTTTCCATAAAATAAAAAAAAAAATTAGATTTTAACCTTTCAGAAAAAATAACCTTAATCTTTAGATGTTCTTCTCCTTAAAAAAAAAAAGACCACTTTTATCAAAACTAGACCTCCACCTCCTTCTGACGCTGACTCGGCAGAGAACTGAATGCAGAAACTTTCTTTAAGGTGATGAATATCTCCAAAGTGGCCCTCAGATTTAGTAGGACTTCCCTTTTAAGAAATTCCTGGAAGCTCTGAAACGTGAGAATGGCATCACCTGAAGATTTCAATTTTTTTTTTTACGAATTAAAATTACAAAGGTGTGTGTGAACCCCCCCTAATTTTAAATGTTGTATTGTGGTTTTCTCTGGGGCACCTCAAAAGTCCACTTGAGGTTTGGGTCAAGGCTATCCAGAGCGTGTCAATAAAACAGAAGGTTTTAGGAACTAGATTTTTCCATTAAAACAAACAAAAAAAAATTTGATTTCAACCTTTCAGAAAAATTAACCTTAATCTTTAGATGTTCTTCTCCTAAAAAAAAAAAAAAAAAAGACCACTTTTATCAAAACTAGACCTCTACCTCCTTCTGACGCTGACTTGGCAGAGAACTGAATTCAGAAACTCTCTTTTAACGTGATGAATATCTCCAAAGCGGCCCTCAGATTTAGCAGTACTTTCCCTTTAAGAAAATTCCTGGAAGCTCTGAAACGTGAGAACGGCCTCACCTGAAGATTTAAATGATTGACTGTTATCCCTGTGATGGTTACATCTGCCGGTGACTCATTCCAACCCAATGATGACAATACGGCTCCTTGTTAGGTGATTGAAACACAAATTATTGTAAAATTTATTGGATATTTATCACTCCCAGTGATACAAACTAGTCTTCCAGGGTAATAATAATCAGAAAAATTCCACCATTTTATAAATGAATTGGTGGCTTTGCTAATAACTTTACATCTGCTTGGGGGCAATAACTCATACTAGTTCAATCTGTATAATTTCACGTACAGGAGCAGTCTGGTGGGGAGAGTCACTCATTGGTTTCTTGTATATTTTGGGGATTCCGGCAGTGAAATCCTTCTTGTCATGTGTTCTGGCTCTTCACCTGCTTAATTTGAGGTGTCTTCTATCCTCTTCTGTATAAAATCCATTAAATATTCAGTGGAAGAGCAGGGAGTTGGGACTTTTGCAAGGACAGTAGTAGGAGGTGTGTAGAGATCTCACCACCGGAATCCTGGAGAGACAGTAGGAACCATTACAGTGGTGTACCTCTAGGATTAGCACCAAGATCCCTCAAAGTAGAAGAGTGATGGATAACCTACAAAAGGACAAGAAACTCTAAAGCCGGCCATAGACGGTTGGAATCTTGGGCGGTTCAACTTTTTCAACTTGGGTACAACCACCATGTCGGATTTTCAGCATGTGATTGTTACCAGCTGCTGTGGCCACTAGCAATAATTATCGAGTTCTCCCGGCAGGGACAGCTCCTGGCTGGGAGAACATAATAGCTCCACGGGAGGGATTCCTCAATCGACAGAGTCAGTGTTGATTGGGGAATGGCTCCATCTATGGCCGTCTTAAGGGCAGGTCCTACATTAACCAAATTTATTTCCTTCAACCACGGGTTAAGGAAAGGAAAATTGCTTGATTCCCCCATCAACACATTAAGGAGGTTTCTCTGCCATCGGAATGCAACAACCACTGCTTGTGGCTATAGCCGCCGACACTAATCACATAAAAGAAGGCCAGCAGGCTGGTTGTACTGAAGTCAATGGATGAATAGATTCTTCAGTACAACCAGCCTGTCCATACATTAGTCAAAGTGCTGATAATTCCTGCTGAAGCTGCCAAGGTTCCATCCGTCTGTGGCCAGCTTAAGTGTATCTTATGATTATATTGTTAATTTGCAAAAGGACTAGTCTCTCATGTCGCGTACACACGACCGGACTTTCCGACAGAACCATTCCGTTGGACATTCCGATCGTGTGTGGGCTTCATCTGACCTTTTTTTTCGAACATTCCGACGGACCTAAAAATAGAACAAGTTTTAAATCTTTCCAACGGACTCAGTTCCTATCGGGAAAACTGCTCGTCTGTATGCTAGTCCGACAGACCAAGAACGACGCAAGGGCAGCTATTGGCTACTGGCTATTGAACTTCCTTTTTCTAGTCCCGTCATACTTCATCACGTTCTAAACAAACGGACTTTGGTGTGATCGTGTGTAGGCAAGTCCGTTTCAGCAGAAGTCCGTCGGAACTCCATCGGAAAGACCGTCAAACTTCGGTCCGACAGAAAGACCGGTCGCGTGTACGCGGCATTAGAGTAGTGGAATGGAAGACCTCATGGTTAACCCTAGAGACAACCAGATGCTCTCGGGGTATCAGAAGATATGATGGGTGTCTTATGAGAAGATTAAACTCTCTAAGAATAGCTTAAGATTTATTTAGTGATTTGTTAAAGGACTGGACACTCCCGGGGTAGTGGAATGGAAGACCTCATGGTTAACCCTAGTGACAACCAGATAATCCAAGGGTATTAGAAGACATGATGGGTGTCTTATGAGAAGATTAGACTCTCTAAGAATATCTAAGATTTAATCAATGATTTGTGAAAGGACTAGACTCTCTCAGGGTGGTGGAATGGAAGACCTTAAGGGTGGCCCTGGAGATGCAGATACTCTCATAGTAAATGAAGACGTAATGAGTGACCTAGTTAGGGAAAAAGAATACCCTGCATTGGGGGTACAGTGTTAGCCAGCAATACAGAAGAAAAAGATTTGGGGGTGCTTATTTCAGATGACTGAAAAATGATCAAACAGTGTGACCAGGCCATGGGAAAAGCCAATAGAATTCTAGGATACATCACTAGAGGGATCACCAGTGGGGGGAAGGAGGTCCTGATTCCTCTATATAGATCTTTATATCACTAGAGGGATCACCAGAAGGAGGAAGGAGGTCCTGGTTCCTCTATATAGATCTTTATATCACTAGAGGGGTCACCAGCAGGAGGAAGAAGGTCCTGATTCCTCTATATAGATCTTTATATCATTAGAGGGATCACCAGTGGGGGGGAAGGAGGTCCTGATTCCTCTATATAGATCTTTATATCACTAGAGGGATCACCAGCAGGAGGAAGGAGGTCCTGATTCCTCTATATAGATCTTTATATCACTAGAGGGATCACCAGCAGGAGGAAGAAGGTCCTGATTCCTCTATATAGATCTTTATATCATTAGAGGGATCACCAGCAGGAGGAAGGAGGTCCTGATTCCTCTATATAGATCTTTATATCACTAGAGGGGTCACCAGCAGGAGGAAGGAGGTCCTGATTCCTCTATATAGATCTTTATATCACTAGAGGGATCACTAGCAGGAGGAAGGAGGTCCTGATTCCTCTATATAGATCTTTATATCACTAGAGGGATCACCGGCAGGAGGAAGGAGGTCCTGATTCCTCTATATAGATCTATATATCACTAGAGGGATCACTGGCAGGAGGAAGGAGGTCATGATTGCTCTATATAGATCTTTATATCACTAGAGGGATCACTGGCAGGAGGAAGGAGGTCATGATTGCTCTATATAGATCTTTATATCACTAGAGGGATCACCAGCAGGAGGAAGGAGGTCCTGATTCCTCTATATAGATCTTTATATCACTAGAGGGATCACCAGAAGGAGGAAGAAGGTCCTGATTCCTCTATATAGATCTTTATATCACTAGAGGGATCACCAGGAGGAGGAAGGAGGTCCCGATTCCTCTATATAGATCTTTATATCACTAGAGGGGTCACCAGCAGGAGGAAGGAGGTCCCGATTCCTCTATATAGATCTTTATATCACTAGAGGGATCACTAGCAGGAGGAAGGAGGTCCTGATTCCTCTATATAGATCTTTATATCACTAGAAGGATCACCGGCAGGAGGAAGGAGGTCATGATTGCTCTATATAGATCTTTATATCACTAGAGGGATCACCAGCAGGAGGAAGGAGGTCCTGATTCCTCTATATAGATCTTTATATCACTAGAGGGATCACCAGAAGGAGGAAGAAGGTCCTGATTCCTCTATATAGATCTTTATATCATTAGAGGGATCACCAGTGGGGGGGGGGAGGAGGTCCCGATTCCTCTATATAGATCTTTATATCACTAGAGGGATCACCAGCAGGAGGAAGAAGGTCCTGATTCCTCTATATAGATCTTTATATCACTAGAGGGATCACCAGGAGGAGGAAGGAGGTCCCGATTCCTCTATATAGATCTTTATATCACTAGAGGGATCACCAGCAGGAGGAAGGAGATCACAATTTGTCTATATAGATCTTTATATCACTAGAGGGATCACCAGCAGGAGGAAGGAAGTCCTGATTCCTCTATATAGATCTTTATATCACTAGAGGGATCACCAGCAGGAGGAAGGAGGTCCTGATTCCTCTATATAGATCTTTATATCACTAGAGGGGTCACCAGGAGGAGGAAGGAGGTCCCGATCCCTCTATATAGATCTTTATATCACTAGAGGGATCACCAGCAGGAGGAAGGAGGTCCTGATTCCTCTATATAGATCTTTATATCACTAGAGGGATCACCAGAAGGAGGAAGGAGGTCCTGATTCCTCTATATAGATCTTTATATCACTAGAGGGGTCACCAGCAGGAGGAAGGAGGTCCCGATCCCCCCCCCTCCCACATCTCACAGTAACAGGCTGTCATCAGCTGGAGGTCCCTCCCCTGTCACCTTTTTTCTCTTGGTGTCAGGAAAACTTGTCAGAAGTGACTCATGCTGATAGCGGAGTTAGGAAGCAGCAGACAAAAGTGACACTTTGTGCTTCTAATTGAGACAATTACACACTATAGAAGTACTCCATTGTCTCTGTGGTAAGTGCACTAATCTGGCTACAATCACCTCACACACTATAGAAGGAAATACTTTGCTCCAATTTCACGTCTGAGGTTTACAACCACTTTAAACATAGAAAATTGACGACAGAAAAAGACCGAGTAGTCCATCGAGTCTGCCTATTTCTTATTTTGGGTTTAGTTTTTTTTTGTTTTGTTTTGTTTAGGGGTTTTTTTCGGGTTTTTTTTAGTTTTTTGGGGGGGTCTTTTTTTTTTTGTTGTTTTATTTATTTTTTATTTTTTTTTTTATTAACTTTGTTATCTGACTATGGATCTACATTTACTGTTGACTGTCTCACTACCTCTGCTGGAAGTTTATTCCAAGCTTCAACTACCCTTTCAGTAAAATAATACTTTCTAACCCCCTTCACGCCGATCATGCGCAAAATTTGCGTCCATGGCATGAAGGGGTTATACCGGGATGATCTGCAGCTGCGGGCATCACCCTGGTACTGTTTTTTTTTTTTTGTTTTTTTTTTTTTTAGAGCGGGCAGGTTGGCTTTTTAGTGATAACAATCAATGTGGCTAAAAGCCGCTCTGCTGTTATCCTAAAGCAGCGGGAGGAGACACCCCCCCCCCTCCCCACACATACTCTTCTCGGCCGCCAGCCTGGACTTTGTAGTCTCGCAACAGCTGGAGGGCCACTAGTTTGAGACCCCTGGACTCTAGTCCCTTCACATATCAGTCATGAAATCTTCAGATAGACGTAGAAAGTATAGCAATCCCATAGGACACACATCATGTCCTCTGTTACCCTGAGGGTATCTTGTTGTCTTTGGGGTTAACCATGAGGTCTTCCATTCCACCACCCTGATAGAGTCTAGTCCAGGAGTCTCAAACTGGTGGCCCACCAGCTGTTTTGCGAAACGACAAAGTCCCATCATGCCTCTGCCTGTGGGAGTCATGCTTGCAACTGTCAGCCATGCAAGACCTCGTGGGACTTGTAGTTTCATAACAGCTGGAGGGCCACCAGTTTGAGACCCCTGGACTAGACTCTATCAGGGTGGTGGAATGGAAGACCTCATGGTTAACCTCAAAGACAACAAGATACCCTCAGGGTAACAGAGGACATGATGTGTTTCCTATGGGATTGCTATACTTTCTACGTCTATCTGAAGATTTCATGGATGATCTGTGGAAGGACTAGAGTCCAGGGGTCTCAAACTGGTGGCCCTCCAGCTGTTATGAAACTACAAGTCCGATGAGGTCTTGCATGGCTGACAATTGCAAGCATGACTCCCACAGGCAGAGGCATGATGGGACTTTGTCGTTTCGCAAAACAGCTGGAGGGCCACCAGTTTGAGACCCCTGGACTCTAGTCCTTTCACAGATCAGCCATGAAATCTTCAGATAGACGTAGAAAGTATAGCAATCCCATAGGACACACATCATGTCCTCTGTTCCCCTGAGGGTATCTTGTTGTCTTTGAGGTTAACCATGAGATCTTCCATTCCACCACCCTGAGAGAGTCTAGTCCTTGTACAAATCACTGAATACATCTTAAGATAAACTTAAGGTGGTTGTAAACCCTCACATAGACCAAGTGAAGGGACTGGCCTCAGGTGATATACAGGAATGGAACAAATCCTTCTACATAAGTTGTACCTGTCTATCTGCAGTTCTTTCTTCTCTACAGCCATTCAAAGTGCTGAATCTTAGAAAGCTTTTCTGAGAGTTTAGAAAAAAATGGAGGTGGAGAGCTGAAGTTACACTCTGCAGAGCTCAGTGAGGAGGGGAGGGGGGTACGAGGGGGTGCTGATGCTGCATGGATCTGGCGAAGGAGTTCTGTCCCCCTCTCTGCTGTTGAATGCTGAGACAAGAAGGAGGCGAGGGGGTGCCGATGCTGCATGGAGAAGCCCAGGATCTGTAGGAGTTCCGTCCTCCTCTCTGCTGCTGAATGCTGAGAGAAGGAGGAGGCGAGGGGGTGCCGAATGCTGCATGGAGAAGCACAGGATCTGTAGGAGGAGTTCCATCCTCCTCTCTGCTGCTGAATGCTGAGACAAGGAGGTGGCGGAGATGAGGGGGTGCTGATACTGCATGGGGAAGTGCAGGATCTGTAGGAGAAGTTCTGTCCTCCTCTCTGCTGCTGAATGCTGAGACAAGGGGGTGCTGATGCTGCATGGAAAAGTGCAGGATCTGTAGGAGGTCAGTCCTCCCCTCTGCTGCTGAATGCTAAGACAAGGAGGAGGCGAGGGGGTGCTGATGCGGCATGGAGAAGTGTAGGATCTGTAGGAGAAATTCTGTCCTCCTCTCTGCTGCTGACACAAGGTGGGAGTGGAGATGAGGGGGGTTGCTGCAGCTGCAGGAGGAGTGTGATGGCCACATGAAATGGTCTGGCAGGCTGGACTTGATCCACAGGCCGTGCGTTTGACCCATGTGTACTAGACTCTCTCTGATTAATGGAGTGAAAGACCTTATGGGTGACCACAGAAAAGACTTCCTTAGAGTAACTAAAACATTCTGGGCGTCTCGGGATGATCAGATGCTCTCAGGATGGCAAAAGACATGAGAAGTACCCCAAAGTGAGAGCAGACCTTCTCATAGTAGATGAAGAGTGCTCAGTGGCTTCTAGAGATGACATATTAACAATGTTCCTTCATCTTTCAGGTGTTCAGCTTTCGATGTCCTACTCAGGTAAGTCCCCGATCTTCTACACCTAGTTTACTGATACCCCCCATACAAAGCTGGCCCACCAGGCATACCCGGGCAGGATGGTGATCACGGTTTCTGGTTCTGCGTAGGTTGTGGTAAGCCGGTGACATCGGACCGCATTGTTGGTGGACAAGACGCCTCCCCCGGGGATTGGCCATGGCAGATCAGCCTGAGGAGAGGTGGCTCCCATATCTGTGGAGGGGTCATGATTGACTCCCAGTGGGTGCTGACCGCTGCCCACTGCTTTGTACGGTAGGTGACTTTTTCGGGTAAGTGGCATATACTGTACAGCTAGCGGCATATATTTGCAAAGGTTCCCATGCCCCATTGCTATCTGTTTTATTACATGTTTATACAGTATTTATCTTTAGTGTTCTGTCCCACTTATATGATTTTTTCCTGTGTTGTATTGAATTAGGCTGCCTTTGTTTGGGGCATGCTGACATCTAGTGGCGAATATGAGCCACTACAGCTTGTTTACTGATGTGATTTGGTCTCTCCCTCTGTCCTCTCCTCCTGTTTAGTGCTAGTTAGTTCAGTCCTAGCTATGCTTGTCCTGTTTCCTTCACGTTCCCTCAGTCAGTGTTCGTTATTTACAGAGAGAGAGGGCTTAGAAAGTTTTGGGGGTGGATTTACCGAAGGCAAACAGACTTACACTCGCTTTGCCCAGAGTTTAGTAAAAGTGGTGAAGCTCTGCTGATTCCATTCATCCAATCGTGTGCAAGCAGTTATTTTCCTCACCCCTGCATATTTTTTTACAATTGAAGCTGCGCCACATTTACTAAGCTCTGGGGGGAAACGAGTGCAACTGCCTTTTGTAAATCCACCTCATTGTCTTCTTACACCTCAAAAGACTTGAGTAGGGGGGAGGGGGGAGCGCCCGGTCCCCAGAAAAAATGTAAACTCCTGAAGTAGGGTTCACAAATTCTTTATTCAAAAAGTAAACATTTACACCAAGCCGACGCGTTTCAGGGGAACGGACTCCCCCCTTCTTCAGGGCTAGTGAAGAATAAAGTGAATCTTTTTGATGTCAGCAGTTTCACGATTTGCACGAAATACATTTTCCCCATTTGGTTTTCATAGTTGGGGGGTCTCCGGAGGCCAATAGGTTTGCAGTGAGAGGCGCCCTTCCTTCGAACGTCAGAAGGTTGGGCTCTGCTTCTACCCACCTTGAGGTGTTCCTGCTCCTCTCAGGGTGTACCCACCCCCACCTGCCGCTGTAAAATGACCCCTTTGTGGGCAAAAAAAAGTGCCCTGGAGGAGGCAAGAATGTTTACTCACCTTTTCCAGAGGTCGATGTCCTCTACCGTTCCTATGTTCCAGGGCTGCAGCCCCCACCAGTAGGTTGGATGCCTGTGTCTCACCTGTCGTTGTTCCATCCTCTGACCCCATTGGTTGACTATTGAGTCCTGTCCTGACTTAGAGAATAGAAGAAGGGACCATGGCACGTGCCCAAAGCCACAGGAATCTAAGGCTGCGGCACTGGAATGGGATGGGAGGTCACAGAGAGAGGGCGCCAGAGAGGGGAGTGTGCTGGAACTTCTTCTGCAAGGCACCTTTGTCGGCCATTACTTTTTCATGATATGGTCACTTTATGCAGAGGGTTAAAATTGAATAAAATGTCAGTAAAGGTAAAACCTGGGGGCCTTTAGGTATCTTCAGCCCTTTCTGGCCAGTGGTGGACTTTCAAGCCCTGACAGGCCGTTGACAGAGCAGGGCTCATCTTTAGCTTCTTCCTCCAGGGAAGTGGCCTGGGAGGCATTAGACCCTTCAGCATCTATACTCTCCTCAGACAGCAGGCCTGGGAGGCAGGGACCCCTTGCCACCTCATCTTCTCAGACAGCAGGCCTGGGAGGCAAGGACCCCTGAACTCCTCATCTTCTCAGACAGCAGGCCTGGGAGGCAAGGACCCCTGGACTCTTCTTCATCTCAGACAGCAGGCCTGGGAGGCAAGGACCCCTGGGCTCATCTTCTTCTCAGACAGCAGGCCTGGGAGGCAAGGACCCCTGGACTCCTCATCTTCTCAGACAGCAGGCCTGGGAGGCAAGGACCCCTGGACTCCTCATCTTCTCAGACAGCAGGCCTGGGAGGCAAGGACCCCTGGACTCTTCTTCATCTCAGACAGCAGGCCTGGGAGGCAAGGACCCCTGGGCTCATCTTCTTCTCAGACAGCAGGCCTGGGAGGCAAGGGCCCCTGGACTCCTCATCTTTTTAGACAGCAGGCCTGGGAGGCAAGGACCCCTGGACTCCTCATCTTCTCAGACAGCAGGCCTGGGAGGCAAGGACCCCTGGACTCCTCATCTTCTCAGACAGCAGGCCTGGGAGGCAAGGACCCCTGGACTCCTCATCTTCTCAGACAGCAGGCCTGGGAGGCAAGGACCCCTGGACTCCTCATCTTCTCAGACAGCAGGCCTGGGAGGCAAGGACCCCTGGACTCCTCATCTTCTCAGACAGCAGGCCTGGGAGGCAAGGACCCCTGGACTCCTCATCTTCTCAGACAGCAGGCCTGGGAGGCAAGGACCCCTGGACTCCTCATCTTCTCAGACAGCAGGCCTGGGAGGCAAGGACCCCTGGGCTCATCTTGTTTTCAGGCAGCAGACCTGGGAGACAAAAAGGACCTTTCTAAAAATCTCCCAAAATATTTTTTCCCTCCACCAGCCCCCATCTACAGCAATAAACCTCTCAGTGATCAGTCAAGGTGATACAATGTTTTGGATGATATATTTATATCTTCTTACTTTACCTACTGGAGAGCACTGAACAGTAACAGACGATGTCCTGGGGCTTAAAGGAAACTCAGCGAACCTAGATAACGTACACAAACCGAGCTCAGACTGGCTACAGCCTAGCTGCTGCACTGAATTCAGACTAGGGTCACTGCACCGGGCTATAGACAGGCTACCACCAGGCTATGATCAGGCTATGACTAGGCATGATAAGGCTTGGTCAGACTATGACTAGGCATGGTGAGACTATGGTCAGGCTATGACTAGGCATGGTAAGGCTATGGTCAGGCTATGACTAGGCACGTTAAGGCTATGGTCAGACTATGACTAGGCATGGTGAGGCTATGGGCAGGCTATGACTAGGCATGGTGAGGCTATGACCAGGCTTTGATTAGGTATGGTAAGGCTAGGGTCAGGCTATGACTAGGCATGGTCAGGCTATGACTAAGCTACCACCAGGCTATGAATAGGCTATGGTCAGGCCATGGTCAGGCTATGACTAGGCATGGTCAGGCTATGGTCAGGCTATGACTAGGCACGTTAAGGCTATGGTCAGACTATGACTAGGCATGGTGAGGCTATGGTCAGGCTATGACTAGGCACGTTAAGGCTATGGTCAGACTATGACTAGGCATGGTAAGGCTATGGTCAGGCTATGACTAGGCACGTTAAGGCTATGGTCAGACAATGACTAGGCATGGTGAGGCTATGGGCAGGCTATGACTAGGCATGGTGAGGCTATGACCAGGCTTTGATTAGGTATGGTAAGGCTAGGGTCAGGCTATGACTAGGCATGGTCAGGCTATGGTCAGGCTATGACTAAGCTACCACCAGGCTATGAATAGGCTATGGTCAGGCCATGGTCAGGCTATGACTAGGCATGGTCAGGCTATGACTAGGCACGTTAAGGCTATGGTCAGACTATGACTAGGCATGGTGAGGCTATGGGCAGGCTATGACTAGGCATGGTGAGGCTATGACCAGGCTTTGATTAGGTATGGTAAGGCTAGGGTCAGGCTATGACCAAGCTACCACCAGGCTATCAATATGCTATGGTCAGGCCATGGTCAGACTATGACTAGGCATGGTAAGGCTATGGTCAGGCTATGACTAGGCACGTTAAGGCTATGGTCAGACTATGACTAGGCATGGTAAGGCTATGGTCAGACTATGACTAGGCACGTTAAGGCTATGGTCAGACTATGACTAGGCATGGTGAGGCTATGGGCAGGCTATGACTAGGCATGGTAAGGCTATGGTCAGGCTATGACTAGGCACGTTAAGGCTATGGTCAGACTATGACTAGGCATGGTAAGGCTATGGTCAGGCTATGACTAGGCACGTTAAGGCTATGGTCAGACTATGACTAGGCATGGTGAGGCTATGGGCAGGCTATGACTAGGCATGGTGAGGCTATGACCAGGCTTTGATTAGGTATGGTAAGGCTAGGGTCAGGCTATGACTAGGCATGGTCAGGCTATGACCAAGCTACCACCAGGCTATGAATAGGCTATGGTCAGGCCGTGGTCAGGCTATGACTAGGCATGGTCAGGCTATGGTCAGGCTATGACTAAGCACGTTAAGGCTATGGTCAGACTATGACTAGGCATGGTGAGGCTATGACCAGGCTTTGATTAGGTATGGTAAGGCTAGGGTCAGGCTATGACTAGGCATGGTCAGGCTATGGTCAGGCTATGACCAAGCTATCACCAGGCTATGAAAAGGCTATGGTCAGGCCATGGTCAGGCTATGACTAGGCATGGTCAGGCTATGGTCAGGTTATGACTGCGCATGGCAAAGCTATGAATGGGCACAGTAAGGCTATGGTCATGACTAGGCACAGTAAGATTATGACTAGACATGGTAAGGCTATGGTCAGGCTATGACTAGGCATGATAAGGCTATGGTCAGACTATGACTAGACATGGTAAGGCTATGGTCAGGCTATGACTAGGCATGATAAGGCTATGGTCAGACTATGACTAGACATGGTAAGGCTATGGTCAAGCTATGCACTCACACTTTAGCTTCACTCTATGTAAGCTATAGATGAATGTGAGAAATTAACTTTTTAAACTTTATCTGAATTCTCCTAACTGTTGGTGGACGTTGGTTTTCTTCTCTTCCCCACCAGGCCCTACTCTGTATCTGATTACATGGTGAACCTGGGAGCTTACAAGCTGTCTGTACCCAGTGGGGTCATGTCTCCGATCACCGCCATCAACATCCATCCCATTTACAAGGGGGCCGGTAGCAGTGGAGACATTGCCCTTCTCAAACTGCAGTACTCCATACAGTACACGGACTACATCATGCCAATCTGCATCCCCGAAGCCAATGTCCAGTTCCCCAGCGGCATGTACTGCTTCGTCACTGGCTGGGGCTCCATAAGGCAAGGAGGTGAGGCCTCTCTGGTCTACATCCAGACACAGTTACTGGGGAAAGGGATTCACATTTATTTACAGAATCTCCATTTATGACCTGATGATATTTTTTATTAAAGTTCAGAACTAAAGAGAACAATCAGCAGTGAGATGATCTCATTTCCACTTCTAGCCGAGAAGCCTAAAGGAATGTCTAATTCTTATTTATAGCTCCATCAAGAGGGTGTTTGTTTTGTTTGCCCACTGACAAATGATGATATGGGGCTAGATAACAAAAGGACAAACCCAAAAGGAAAATACATAATTGGAAATCATGAATGGTCAACGGGAAGCATTCAGGTAGACTCAAAGAATGAAAACAGATCAGGGCAGGCGGTGTTCAGGCAGAGTCATAGGACAGGAACAGATCAGGGTAGGCAGTGTTCAGGCAGAGTCATAGGACAGGAACAGATCAGGGTAGGCGGTGTTTAGGCAGAGTCAAAGGAAAGGGACAGACCAGGGTAGGCGGTGTTTAGGCAGAGTCATAGGACAGGAACAGGTCAGACCAGGCAGTATTCAGGCAGTGTCATAGGACAGGAACAGATCTGGCCAGGCAGTATTCAGGCAGTGTCATAGGACAGGAACAGGTCAGAGCAGGCAGTGTTCAGGCAGAGTCATAGGACAGGAACAGAAAGGGGTAGGCTGCGTTTGGGCAGAGTCATGGGACAGGAACAGATCAGGGCAGGTGATGTTCAGGCAGAGTCATAGGACAGCAACAGGTCAGGGCAGGTGATGTTCAGGCAGAGTCATAGGACAGGAACAGATCAGGGCAGGCAGTGTCATAGGACAGGAACAGATCAGGGCAGGCAGTGTCATAGGACAGGAACAGGTCAGGGCAGGCAGTGTCATAGGACAGGAACAGGTCAGGGCAGGCAGTGTCTAGGCAGAGTCATAGGATGGGAACAGGTCAGGGTAGGCGGTGTTTAGGCAGAGTCATAGGACAGGAACAGGTCAGGGCAGGCAGTGTCTAGGCAGAGTCATAGGACAGGAACAGATCAGGGCAGGCAGTATTCAGGCAGTGTCATAGGACAGGAACAGGTCAGAGCAGGCGGTGTTTAGGCAGAGTCATAGGACATGAACCGATCAGGGCAGGTGATGTTCAGGCAGAGTCCTAGGTCAGGAACAGATCAGGGCAGGCAGTGTCATAGGACAGGAACAGGTCAGGGCAGGCAGTGTCTAGGCAGAGTCATAGGACAGGAACAGATCAGGGCAGGTAATGTTCAGGCAGAGTCATAGGACAGGAACAGATCAGGACAGGTGATGTTTAGGCAGAGTCATAGGACAGGAAGAGATCAGGGCAGGCAGTGTTCAGGCAGAGTCATAGGACAGGAACAGATCAGAGCAGGCAGTATTCAGGCAGTGTCATAGGACAGGAACAGGTCAGGGCAGGCAGTATTCAGGCAGAGTCATAGGACAGGAACAGGTCAGGGCAGGTGAGGTTCAGGCAGAGTCATAGGACAGGAACAGGTCAGGGCAGGTGATGTTCAGGCAGAGTCATGGGACAGGAACAGATCAGGACAGGTGATGTTCAGGCAGAGTCATAGGACAGGAACAGATCAGGGCAGGCAGTATTCAGGCAGTGTCATAGGACAGGAACAGGTCAGGGCAGGTAATGTTCAGGCAGAGTCATAAGACAGGAACAGATCAGGGCAGGTGATGTTCAGGCAGAGTCATAGGACAGGAACAGAAAAGGGTAGGCTGCGTTTGGGCAGAGTCATGGGACAGGAACAGATCAGAGCAGGTGATGTTCAGGCAGAGTCATAGGACAGGAACAGGTCAGGGCAGGCAGTGTCTAGGCAGAGTCATAGGATGGGAACAGGTCAGCGTAGCGGTGTTTAGGCAGAGTCATAGGACAGGAACAGATCAGGGTAGGCGGTGTTTAGGCAGAGTCATACGACAGGAACAGATCAGGGTAGGCGGTGTTTAGGCAGAGTCATAGGACAGGAACAGATCAGGGTAGGCGGTGTTTAGGCAGAGTCATAGGACAGGAACAGATCAGGGCAGGCGGTGTTCAGGCAGAGTCATACGACAGGAACAGATCAGGGTAGGCGGTGTTTAGGCAGAGTCATAGGACAGGAACAGATCAGGGTAGGCGGTGTTTAGGCAGAGTCATAGGACAGGAACAGATCAGGGCAGGCAGTATTCAGGCAGTGTCATAGGACAGGAACAGGTCAGAGCAGGCGGTGTTTAGGCAGAGTCATAGGACATGAACAGATCAGGGCAGGTGATGTTCAGGCAGAGTCATAGGTCAGGAACAGATAAGGGCAGGCAGTGTCATAGGACAGGAACAGATCAGGGCAGGCAGTGTCATAGGACAGGAACAGGTCAGGGCAGGCAGTGTTCAGGCAGAGTCCTAGGACAGGAAAAGATCAGGGCAGGTGATGTTCAGGCAGTGTCATAGGACAGGAACAGGTCAGGGCAGGCAGTATTCAGGCAGAGTCATAAGACAGGAACAGATCAGGACAGGTGATGTTCAGGCAGAGTCATAGGACAGGAAAAGATCAGGGCAGGCAGTGTTCAGGCAGAGTCATAGGACAGGAACAGGTCAGGGCAGGCAGTATTCAGGCAGAGTCATAGGACGGGAACAGGTCAGGGCAGGTGATGTTCAGGCAGAGTCATAGGACAGGAACAGGTCAGAGCAGGCGGTGTTTAGGCAGAGTCATAGGACATGAACAGATCAGGGCAGGTGATGTTCAGGCAGAGTCATAGGTCAGGAACAGATAAGGGCAGGCAGTGTCATAGGACAGGAACAGATCAGGGAAGGCAGTGTCATAGGACAGGAACAGGTCAGGGCAGGCAGTGTTCAGGCAGAGTCCTAGGACAGGAAAAGATCAGGGCAGGTGATGTTCAGGCAGTGTCATAGGACAGGAACAGGTCAGGGCAGGCAGTATTCAGGCAGAGTCATAAGACAGGAACAGATCAGGACAGGTGATGTTCAGGCAGTGTCATAGGACAGGAACAGATCAGGGCAGGCAGTGTTCAGGCAGAGTCCTAGGACAGGAAAGATCAGGGCAGTCAGTGTTCAGGCAGAGTCCTAGGACAGGAACAGATCAGGACAGGTGATGTTCAGGCAGTGTCATAGGACAGGAACAGGTCAGGGCAGGCAGTATTCAGGCAGAGTCATAGGACAGGAACAGATCAGGGCAGGCAGTATTCAGGCAATGTCATAGGACAGGAACAGATCAGGGCAGGCAGTATTCAGGCAGTGTCATAGGACAGGAACAGGTCAGGGCAGGCAGTATTCAGGCAGAGTCATAGGACAGGAACAGATCAGGGCAGGCAGTATTCAGGCAGTGTCATAGGACAGGAACAGGTCAGGGCAGGTAATGTTCAGGCAGAGTCATAAGACAGGAACAGATCAGGACAGGTGATGTTCAGGCAGAGTCATAGGACAGGAAAAGATCAGGGCAGGCAGTGTTCAGGCAGTGTCATAGGACAGGAACAGGTCAGGGCAGGCAGTATTCGGGCAGAGTCATAGGACAGGAACAGGTCAGGGCAGGTGATGTTCAGGCAGAATCATAGGACAGGAACAGGTCAGGGCAGGTGATGTTCAGGCAGAGTCATAGGACAGGAAAAGATCAGGGCAGGCAGTGTTCAGGCAGTGTCATAGGACAGGAACAGGTCAGGGCAGGCAGTATTCAGGCAGAGTCATAGGACAGGAACAGGCCAGGGCAGGTGATGTTCAGGCAGAGTCATAGGACAGGAACAGGTCAGGGCAGGTGATGTTCAGGCAGAGTCATAGGACAGGAACAGGTCAGGGCAGGTAATGTTCAGGCAGAGTCATAGGACAGAAACAGATCAGGGCAGGCAGTATTCAGGCAGAGTCATAGGACAGGAACAGATCAGGGCAGGCAGTATTCAGGCAGTGCCATAGGACAGGAACAGGTCAGGGCAGGTGATGTTCAGGCAGAGTCATAGGACAGGAACAGGTCAGGGCAGGTGATGTTCAGGCAGAGTCATAGGACAGGAAAAGATCAGGACAGGTGATGTTCAGGCAGAGTCATAGGACAGGAACAGATCAGGGCAGGCAGTGTTCAGGCAGAGTCCTAGGACAGGAAAGATCAGGGCAGGCAGTGTTCAGGCAGAGTCCTAGGACAGGAACAGATCAGGACAGGTGATGTTCAGGCAGTGTCATAGGACAGGAACAGGTCAGGGCAGGCAGTATTCAGGCAGAGTCATAGGACAGGAACAGATCAGGGCAGGCAGTATTCAGGCAATGTCATAGGACAGGAACAGATCAGGGCAGGCAGTATTCAGGCAGTGTCATAGGACAGGAACAGGTCAGGGCAGGTAATGTTCAGGCAGAGTCATAAGACAGGAACAGATCAGGACAGGTGATGTTCAGGCAGAGTCATAGGACAGGAAAAGATCAGGGCAGGCAGTGTTCAGGCAGAGTCATAGGACAGGAACAGATCAGGACAGGTGATGTTCAGGCAGAGTCATAGGACAGGAAAAGATCAGGGCAGGCAGTGTTCAGGCAGTGTCATAGGACAGGAACAGGTCAGGGCAGGCAGTATTCAGGCAGTGTCATAGGACAGGAACAGGTCAGGGCAGGCAGTATTCAGGCAGAGTCATAGGACAGGAACAGGTCAGGGCAGGTGATGTTCAGGCAGAGTCATAGGACAGGAACAGGTCAGGGCAGGTGATGTTCAGGCAGAGTCATGGGACAGGAACAGATCAGGACAGGTGATGTTCAGGCAGAGTCATAGGACAGGAACAGATCAGGGCAGGCAGTATTCAGGCAGTGTCATAGGACAGGAACAGGTCAGGGCAGGTAATGTTCAGGCAGAGTCATAAGACAGGAACAGCTCAGGGCAGGTGATGTTCAGGCAGAGTCATAGGACAGGAACAGGTCAGGGCAGGTGATGTTCAGGCAGAGTCATAGGACAGGAACAGAAAAGGGTAGGCTGCGTTTGGGCAGAGTCATGGGACAGGAACAGATCAGAGCAGGTGATGTTCAGGCAGAGTCATAGGACAGGAACAGGTCAGGGCAGGCAGTGTCTAGGCAGAGTCATAGGATGGGAACAGGTCAGCGTAGGCGGTGTTTAGGCAGAGTCATAGGACAGGAACAGATCAGGGTAGGCGGTGTTCAGGCAGAGTCATAGGACAGGAACAGATCAGGGTAGGCGGTGTTTAGGCAGAGTCAAAGGAAAGGGACAGACCAGGGTAGGCGGTGTTTAGGCAGAGTCATAGGACAGGAACAGGTCAGACCAGGCAGTATTCAGGCAGTGTCATAGGACAGGAACAGATCTGGCCAGGCAGTATTCAGGCAGTGTCATAGGACAGGAACAGGTCAGAGCAGGCAGTGTTCAGGCAGAGTCATAGGACAGGAACAGAAAGGGGTAGGCTGCGTTTGGGCAGAGTCATGGGACAGGAACAGATCAGGGCAGGTGATGTTCAGGCAGAGTCATAGGACAGCAACAGGTCAAGGCAGGTGATGTTCAGGCAGAGTCATAGGACAGGAACAGATCAGGGCAGGCAGTGTCATAGGACAGGAACAGATCAGGGCAGGCAGTGTCATAGGACAGGAACAGATCAGGGCAGGCAGTGTCATAGGACAGGAACAGGTCAGGGCAGGCAGTGTCTAGGCAGAGTCATAGGATGGGAACAGGTCAGGGTAGGCGGTGTTTAGGCAGAGTCATAGGACAGGAACAGGTCAGGGCAGGCAGTGTCTAGGCAGAGTCATAGGACAGGAACAGATCAGGGCAGGCAGTATTCAGGCAGTGTCATAGGACAGGAACAGGTCAGAGCAGGCGGTGTTTAGGCAGAGTCATAGGACATGAACAGATCAGGGCAGGTGATGTTCAGGCAGAGTCCTAGGTCAGGAACAGATCAGGGCAGGCAGTGTCATAGGACAGGAACAGGTCAGGGCAGGCAGTGTCTAGGCAGAGTCATAGGACAGGAACAGATCAGGGCAGGTAATGTTCAGGCAGAGTCATAGGACAGGAACAGATCAGGACAGGTGATGTTTAGGCAGAGTCATAGGACAGGAAGAGATCAGGGCAGGCAGTGTTCAGGCAGAGTCATAGGACAGGAACAGATCAGAGCAGGCAGTATTCAGGCAGTGTCATAGGACAGGAACAGGTCAGGGCAGGCAGTATTCAGGCAGAGTCATAGGACAGGAACAGGTCAGGGCAGGTGAGGTTCAGGCAGAGTCATAGGACAGGAACAGGTCAGGGCAGGTGATGTTCAGGCAGAGTCATGGGACAGGAACAGATCAGGACAGGTGATGTTCAGGCAGAGTCATAGGACAGGAACAGATCAGGGCAGGCAGTATTCAGGCAGTGTCATAGGACAGGAACAGGTCAGGGCAGGTAATGTTCAGGCAGAGTCATAAGACAGGAACAGCTCAGGGCAGGTGATGTTCAGGCAGAGTCATAGGACAGGAACAGAAAAGGGTAGGCTGCGTTTGGGCAGAGTCATGGGACAGGAACAGATCAGAGCAGGTGATGTTCAGGCAGAGTCATAGGACAGGAACAGGTCAGGGCAGGCAGTGTCTAGGCAGAGTCATAGGATGGGAACAGGTCAGCGTAGCGGTGTTTAGGCAGAGTCATAGGACAGGAACAGATCAGGGTAGGCGGTGTTTAGGCAGAGTCATACGACAGGAACAGATCAGGGTAGGCGGTGTTTAGGCAGAGTCATAGGACAGGAACAGATCAGGGTAGGCGGTGTTTAGGCAGAGTCATAGGACAGGAACAGATCAGGGCAGGCGGTGTTCAGGCAGAGTCATACGACAGGAACAGATCAGGGTAGGCGGTGTTTAGGCAGAGTCATAGGACAGGAACAGATCAGGGTAGGCGGTGTTTAGGCAGAGTCATAGGACAGGAACAGATCAGGGCAGGCAGTATTCAGGCAGTGTCATAGGACAGGAACAGGTCAGAGCAGGCGGTGTTTAGGCAGAGTCATAGGACATGAACAGATCAGGGCAGGTGATGTTCAGGCAGAGTCATAGGTCAGGAACAGATAAGGGCAGGCAGTGTCATAGGACAGGAACAGATCAGGGCAGGCAGTGTCATAGGACAGGAACAGGTCAGGGCAGGCAGTGTTCAGGCAGAGTCCTAGGACAGGAAAAGATCAGGGCAGGTGATGTTCAGGCAGTGTCATAGGACAGGAACAGGTCAGGGCAGGCAGTATTCAGGCAGAGTCATAAGACAGGAACAGATCAGGACAGGTGATGTTCAGGCAGAGTCATAGGACAGGAAAAGATCAGGGCAGGCAGTGTTCAGGCAGAGTCATAGGACAGGAACAGGTCAGGGCAGGCAGTATTCAGGCAGAGTCATAGGACGGGAACAGGTCAGGGCAGGTGATGTTCAGGCAGAGTCATAGGACAGGAACAGGTCAGAGCAGGCGGTGTTTAGGCAGAGTCATAGGACATGAACAGATCAGGGCAGGTGATGTTCAGGCAGAGTCATAGGTCAGGAACAGATAAGGGCAGGCAGTGTCATAGGACAGGAACAGATCAGGGAAGGCAGTGTCATAGGACAGGAACAGGTCAGGGCAGGCAGTGTTCAGGCAGAGTCCTAGGACAGGAAAAGATCAGGGCAGGTGATGTTCAGGCAGTGTCATAGGACAGGAACAGGTCAGGGCAGGCAGTATTCAGGCAGAGTCATAAGACAGGAACAGATCAGGACAGGTGATGTTCAGGCAGTGTCATAGGACAGGAACAGATCAGGGCAGGCAGTGTTCAGGCAGAGTCCTAGGACAGGAAAGATCAGGGCAGTCAGTGTTCAGGCAGAGTCCTAGGACAGGAACAGATCAGGACAGGTGATGTTCAGGCAGTGTCATAGGACAGGAACAGGTCAGGGCAGGCAGTATTCAGGCAGAGTCATAGGACAGGAACAGATCAGGGCAGGCAGTATTCAGGCAATGTCATAGGACAGGAACAGATCAGGGCAGGCAGTATTCAGGCAGTGTCATAGGACAGGAACAGGTCAGGGCAGGCAGTATTCAGGCAGAGTCATAGGACAGGAACAGATCAGGGCAGGCAGTATTCAGGCAGTGTCATAGGACAGGATCAGGTCAGGGCAGGTAATGTTCAGGCAGAGTCATAAGACAGGAACAGATCAGGACAGGTGATGTTCAGGCAGAGTCATAGGACAGGAAAAGATCAGGGCAGGCAGTGTTCAGGCAGTGTCATAGGACAGGAACAGGTCAGGGCAGGCAGTATTCGGGCAGAGTCATAGGACAGGAACAGGTCAGGGCAGGTGATGTTCAGGCAGAATCATAGGACAGGAACAGGTCAGGGCAGGTGATGTTCAGGCAGAGTCATAGGACAGGAAAAGATCAGGGCAGGCAGTGTTCAGGCAGTGTCATAGGACAGGAACAGGTCAGGGCAGGCAGTATTCAGGCAGAGTCATAGGACAGGAACAGGCCAGGGCAGGTGATGTTCAGGCAGAGTCATAGGACAGGAACAGGTCAGGGCAGGTGATGTTCAGGCAGAGTCATAGGACAGGAACAGGTCAGGGCAGGTAATGTTCAGGCAGAGTCATAGGACAGAAACAGATCAGGGCAGGCAGTATTCAGGCAGAGTCATAGGACAGGAACAGATCAGGGCAGGCAGTATTCAGGCAATGTCATAGAACAGGAACAGATCAGGGCAGGCAGTATTCAGGCAGTGCCATAGGACAGGAACAGGTCAGGGCAGGTGATGTTCAGGCAGAGTCATAGGACAGGAACAGGTCAGGGCAGGTGATGTTCAGGCAGAGTCATAGGACAGGAAAAGATCAGGACAGGTGATGTTCAGGCAGAGTCATAGGACAGGAACAGATCAGGGCAGGCAGTGTTCAGGCAGAGTCCTAGGACAGGAAAGATCAGGGCAGGCAGTGTTCAGGCAGAGTCCTAGGACAGGAACAGATCAGGACAGGTGATGTTCAGGCAGTGTCATAGGACAGGAACAGGTCAGGGCAGGCAGTATTCAGGCAGAGTCATAGGACAGGAACAGATCAGGGCAGGCAGTATTCAGGCAATGTCATAAGACAGGAACAGATCAGGGCAGGCAGTATTCAGGCAGTGTCATAGGACAGGAACAGGTCAGGGCAGGTAATGTTCAGGCAGAGTCATAAGACAGGAACAGATCAGGACAGGTGATGTTCAGGCAGAGTCATAGGACAGGAAAAGATCAGGGCAGGCAGTGTTCAGGCAGAGTCATAGGACAGGAACAGATCAGGACAGGTGATGTTCAGGCAGAGTCATAGGACAGGAAAAGATCAGGGCAGGCAGTGTTCAGGCAGTGTCATAGGACAGGAACAGGTCAGGGCAGGCAGTATTCAGGCAGAATCATAGGACAGGAACAGGTCAGGGCAGGTGATGTTCAGGCAGAGTCATAGGACAGGAACAGGTCAGGGCAGGTGATGTTCAGGCAGAGTCATAGGACAGGAACAGATCAGGGCAGGCAGTATTTAGGCAGTGTCATAGGACAGGAACAGGTCATGGCAGGCAGTATTCAGGCAGAGTCATAGGACAGGAACAGGTCAGGGCAGGTGATGTTCAGGCAGAGTCATAGGACAGGAACAGGTCAGGGCAGGTGATGTTCAGGCAGAGTCATGGGACAGGAACAGGTCAGGGCAGGTGATGTTCAGGCAGAGTCATGGGACAGGAACAGGTCAGAGCAGGTGACGTTCAGGCAGAGTCATGGGACAGGAACAGGTCAGGACAGGTGATGTTCAGGCAGAGTCATGGGACAGGAACAGGCCAGGGCAGGCAGTATTCAGGCAGAGTCATAGGACAGGAACAGATCAGGGCAGGCAGTATTCAGGCAATGTCATAGGACAGGAACAGATCAGGGCAGGCAGTATTCAAGCAGTGTCATAGGACAGGAACAGGTCAGGGCAGGCAGTATTCAGGCAGAGTCATAGGACAGGAACAGATCAGGGCAGGCAGTATTCAGGCAGTGTCATAGGACAGGAACAGGTCAGGGCAGGTAATGTTCAGGCAGAATCATAAGACAGGAACAGATCAGGACAGGTGATGTTCAGGCAGAGTCATAGGACAGGAAAAGATCAGGGCAGGCAGTGTTCAGGCAGTGTCATAGGACAGGAACAGGTCAGGGCAGGCAGTATTCAGGCAGAATCATAGGACAGGAACAGGTCAGGGCAGGTGATGTTCAGGCAGAGTCATAGGACAGGAACAGGTCAGGGCAGGTGATGTTCAGGCAGAGTCATAGGACAGGAACAGATCAGGGCAGGCACTATTCAGGCAGAGTCATGGGACAGGAACAGGTAAGGACAGGTGATTTTCAGGCAGAGTCATGGGACAGGAACAGGTCAGGGCAGGTGATGTTCAGGCAGAGTCATAGGACAGGAACAGGTCAGGGCAGGTGATGTTCAGGCAGAGTCATAGGACAGGAAAAGATCAGGGCAGGCAGTGTTCAGGCAGTGTCATAGGACAGGAACAGGTCAGGGCAGGCAGTATTCAGGCAGAGTCATAGGACAGGAACAGGTCAGGGCAGGTCATGTTCAGGCAGAGTCATAGGACAGGAACAGGTCAGGGCAGGTGATGTTCAGGCAGAGTCATAGGACAGGAACAGATCAGGGCAGGCAGTATTCAGGCAGAGTCATGGGACAGGAACAGGTCAGGACAGGTGATGTTCAGGCAGAGTCATGGGACAGGAACAGGTCAGGGCAGGTGATGTTCAGGCAGAGTCATAGGACAGGAACAGGTCAGGGCAGGTGATGTTCAGGCAGAGTCATAGGACAGGAAAAGATCAGGGCAGGCAGTGTTCAGGCAGTGTCATAGGACAGGAACAGGTCAGGGCAGGCAGTATTCAGGCAGAGTCATAGGACAGGAACAGGTCAGGGCAGGTGATGTTCAGGCAGAGTCATAGGACAGGAACAGGTCAGGGCAGGTGATGTTCAGGCAGAGTCATAGGACAGGAACAGGTCAGGGCAGGTGATGTTCAGGCAGAGTCATAGGACAGGAACAGATCAGGGCAGGCAGTATTCAGGCAGAGTCATGGGACAGGAAAAGGTCAGGACAGGTGAAGTTCAGGCAGAGTCATGGGACAGGAACAGGCCAGGGCAGGCAGTATTCAGGCAGAGTCATAGGACAGGAACAGATCAGGGCAGGCAGTATTCAGGCAATGTCATAGGACAGGAACAGATCAGGGCAGGCAGTATTCAGGCAGTGTCATAGGACAGGAACAGGTCAGGGCAGGCAGTATTCAGGCAGAGTCATAGGACAGGAACAGATCAGGGCAGGCAGTATTCAGGCAGTGTCATAGGACAGGAACAGGTCAGGGCAGGTAATGTTCAGGCCGAGTCATAAGACAGGAACAGATCAGGACAGGTGATGTTCAGGCAGAGTCATAGGACAGGAAAAGATCAGGGCAGGCAGTGTTCAGGCAGTGTCATAGGACACGAACAGATCAGGACAGGTGATGTTAAGGCAGAGTCATAGGACAGGAAAAGATCAGGGCAGGCAGTGTTCAGGCAGTGTCATAGGACAGGAACAGGTCAGGGCAGGCAGTATTCAGGCAGAGTCATAGGACAGGAACAGGTCAGGGCAGGTGATGTTCAGGCAGAGTCATAGGACAGGAACAGGTCAGGGCAGGTGATGTTCAGGCAGAGTCATAGGACAGGAACAGATCAGGGCAGGCAGTATTCAGGCAGAGTCATAGGACAGGAACAGGTCAGGGCAGGTGATGTTCAGGCAGAGTCATAGGACAGAACAGGTCAGGGCAGGTGATGTTCAGGCAGAGTCATAGGACAGGAAAAGATCAGGGCAGGCAGTGTTCAGGCAGTGTCATAGGACAGGAACAGGTCAGGGCAGGCAGTATTCAGGCAGAGTCATAGGACAGGAACAGGTCAGGGCAGGTGATGTGCAGGTAGAGTCATAGGACAGGAACAGATCAGGGCAGGCAGTATTCAGGCAGAGTCATAGGACAGGAACAGGTCAGGGCAGGTGATGTTCAGGCAGAGTCATAGGACAGGAACAGGTCAGGGCAGGTGATGTTCAGGCAGAGTCATAGGACAGGAAAAGATCAGGGCAGGCAGTGTTCAGGCAGTGTCATAGGACAGGAACAGGTCAGGGCAGGCAGTATTCAGGCAGAGTCATGGGACAGGAACAGGTCAGGGCAGGTGATGTTCAGGCAGAGTCATAGGACAGGAACAGATCAGGGCAGGCAGTATTTAGGTCAATTTTCTTAAAATATAAATATAAAATATATATTCAAAGACAAATTTGTACAGTTGTCTAACATCAGGTGGTTGAACATCACTGACAACCACTGCCCAATGGTGAGAAGGCTTAAAATTGTAAGAAGAAGCCACAGAAAATAAGTTTTAGAATGTATATGTGGCAAAAATAATATGTATACATAATTGTATCTCTGCCCGAAAGCAAACTTCCACCAAAGCTAGTAGAAGCTTTGTGTGGGACTGATGGTAGACCAGTAGAAAACTGTTGTCAGACATCACCAAATGAGAGAAAAGACACACTCTCCAAGTATTGAGAACGTGGGACATGTCTAAGCTTGAGTTACAAAATGGTCAAAAAGCTAATTTTTCAGATTTTTCAATGAGCCCCTTAAGCTGATGAACCAATGCTAGCAATTATCTTTATTGATCTCTGCACCAAATCAGATTGCCCAAAAATGTCAGCTGAAAGTCTAAATCTGACTGGTGACTGAGAGGCATCAAACATTTGATGGCACTCATGAGGCCTTCTGCCTGAACACTGCCTGCCCTGACCTGTCCTATGACTCTGCCTGAACATCACCTGTCCTGACCTGTTCCTGTCCTATGACTCTGCCTGAACATCACCTGCCCTGACCTGTTCCTGTCCCATGACTCTGCCTGAACATCACCTGTCCTGACCTGTTCCTGTCCCATGACTCTGCCTGAACATCACCTGCTCTGACCTGTTCCTGTCCCATGACTCTGCCTGAACATCACCTGCCCTGACCTGTCCTGTCCTATGACACTGCCTGAACACTGCCTGCCCTGATCTTTTCCTGTCCTATGACTCTGCCTGAACATCACCTGCCCTGATCTGTTCCTGTCCTATGACTCTGCCTGAACACTGCCTGCCCTGATCTTTTCCTGTCCTATGACTCTGCCTGAACATCACCTGTCCTGATCTGTTCCTGTCTTATGACTCTGCCTGAACATTACCTGCCCTGACCTGTTCCTGTCCTATGACACTGCCTGAATACTGCCTGCCCTGATCTGTTCCTGTCCTATGACATTGCCTGAATACTGCCTGCCCTGATCTGTTCCTGTCCTATGACTCTGCCTGAATACTGCCTGCCCTGGCCTGTTCCTGTCCCATGACTCTGCCTGAACATCACCTGTCCTGACCTGTTCCTGTCCCATGACTCTGCCTGAATACTGCCTGCCCTGACCTGTTCCTGTCCCATGACTCTGCCTGAACATCACCTGCCCTGACCTGTTCCTGTCCTATGACTCTGCCTGAACATCACCTGCCCTGACCTGTTCCTGTCCTATGACTCTGCCTGAATACTGCCTGCCCTGATCTGTTCCTGTCCTATGACTCTGCCTGAACATCACCTGCCCTGACCTGTACCTGTCCTATGACTCTGCCTGAATACTGCCTGCCCTGACCTGTTCCTGTCCTATGACACTGCCTGAACACTGCCTGCCCTGATCTTTTCCTGTCCTATGACTCTGCCTGAACATCACCTGCCCTGACCTGTTCCTGTCCTATGACTCTGCCTGAACATCACCTGCCCTGACCTGTTCCTGTCCTATGACTCTGCCTGAATACTGCCTGCCCTGATCTGTTCCTGTCCTATGACTCTGCCTGAACATCACCTGCCCTGACCTGTTCCTGTCCTATGACTCTGCCTGAATATCACCTGCCCTGACCTGTTCCTGTCCTATGACTCTGCCTGAATACTGCCTGCCCTGACCTGTTCCTGTCCTATGACACTGCCTGAACACTGCCTGCCCTGATCTTTTCCTGTCCTATGACTCTGCCTTAACATCACCTGTCCTGATCTGTTCGTGTCCTTTTACTCTGCCTGAACACTGCCTGCCCTGATCTTTTCCTGTCCTATGACTCTGCCTGAACATCACCTGTCCTGATCTGTTCCTGTCTTATGACTCTGCCTGAACATTACCTGCCTTAACCTGATCCTGTCCTATGACACTGCCTGAATACTGCCTGCCCTGATCTGTTCCTGTCCTATGACTCTGCCTGAATACTGCCTGCCCTGACCTGTTCCTGTCCTATGACACTGCCTGAATACTGCCTGCCCTGATCTGTTCCTGTCCTATGACATTGCCTGAATACTGCCTGCCCTGATCTGTTCCTGTCCTATGACTCTGCCTGAATACTGCCTGCCCTGGCCTGTTCCTGTCCCATGACTCTGCCTGAACATCACCTGTCCTGACCTGTTCCTGTCCCATGACTCTGCCTGAATACTGCCTGCCCTGATCTGTTCCTGTCCTATGACTCTGCCTGAACATCACCTGCCCTGACCTGTTCCTGTCCTATGACTCTGCCTGAACATCACCTGCCCTGACCTGTTCCTGTCCTATGACTCTGCCTGAATACTGCCTGCCCTGACCTGTTCCTGTCCTATGACACTGCCTGAACACTGCCTGCCCTGATCTTTTCCTGTCCTATGACTCTGCCTGAACACTGCCTGCCCTGATCTTTTCCTGTCCTATGACTCTGCCTGAACATCACCTGTCCTGATCTGTTCCTGTCTTATGACTCTGCCTGAACATTACCTGCCCTGACCTGTTCCTGTCCTATGACACTGCCTGAATACTGCCTGCCCTGATCTGTTCCTGTCCTATGACTCTGCCTGAATACTGCCTGCCCTGACCTGTTCCTGTCCTATGACTCTGCCTGAATACTGCCTGCCCTGACCTGTTCCTGTCCTATGACACTGCTTGAATACTGCCTGCCCTGATCTGTTCCTGTCCTATGACATTGCCTGAATACTGCCTGCCCTGTCCTGTTCCTGTCCCATGACTCTGCCTGAACATCACCTGTCCTGACCTGTTCCTGTCCCATGACTCTGCCTGAACATCACCTGCCCTGACCTGTTCCTGTCCCATGACTCTGCCTGAACATCACCTGTCCTGACCTGTTCCTGTCCCATGACTCTGCCTGAACATCACCTGCTCTAACCTGTTCCTGTCCCATGACTCTGCCTGAACATCACCTGCCCTGACCTGTTCCTGCCCCATGACTCTGCCTGAACATCACCTGCCCTGACCTGTTCCTGTCCCATGACTCTGCCTGAACATCACCTGCCCTGACCTGTCCTGTCCTATGACACTGCCTGAACACTGCCTGCCCTGATCTTTTCCTGTCCTATGACTCTGCCTGAACATCACCTGTCCTGATCTGTTCCTGTCCTATGACTCTGCCTGAACACTGCCTGCCCTGATCTTTTCCTGTCCTATGACTCTGCCTGAACATCACCTGTCCTGATCTGTTCCTGTCTTATGACTCTGCCTGAACATTACCTGCCCTGACCTGTTCCTGTCCTATGACACTGCCTGAATACTGCCTGCCCTGATCTGTTCCTGTCCTATGACACTGCCTGAATACTGCCTGCCCTGATCTGTTCCTGTCCTATGACTCTGCCTGAATACTGCCTGCCCTGGCCTGTTCCTGTCCCATGACTCTGCCTGAACATCACCTGTCCTGACCTGTTCCTGTCCCATGACTCTGCCTGAATACTGCCTGCCCTGATCTGTTCCTGTCCTATGACGCTCCCTCTACGAGCCGGGCCCTCCTGTCCCTTCTGTATTGAACTGTACTGTAATTGTGCTGTCCCCCCTCTACATTGTAAAGCGCTGCGTAAACTGTTGGTGCTATATAAATCCTGTATAATAAATAATACTTTAATGATCATTGTTGATTTACAATCTTGTTTGATGCAGTATAGCTTGTGGACCGACTCCCCTTTCAGTGCTGACTGAGATCTGCCACCTCCTTGACCAGTACAGTAAAGGAACCTATAGCGACCAGATCCCTTCTTGGTGCTGGCTGAGATCTGCCACCTCCTTGACCAGTGCAGTAAAGGAACCCAAGCCTTCACACAATAGTCCATATCAAGCCATGATCAATAGAATGACAAAACCTCAATTTGTTTTTAGTCCTCACAGATAGCCCAGTATAGTGTGAACCACTAAAAGGTTTTCCTGTTGGCTTACTTACAGTATATTGATTTTCATTTTACCTTAAAAAACTTTTGAAAAAGCCTGACCATCATGTGTGTACTTTGGGTCCATTGTTGTATGTTTGGTTTGATGGTTCCCAAATACACGTTAAGAGTAACATAGAACAGATATCTGACAACCAATAACAATGTCTTGTCTATTGCAGTGAGCCTGCAGTCTCCCCAAACCCTTCAGCAGGTCGAACTCCCAATTATACACCAATCAGATTGTGACACCATGTACCACACTAATAACCCCACACTGAGCCCCAACACCACCATCATCCAATGGGACATGATCTGTGCAGGATTCCCGGACGGTCTGAAGGATGCATGTCAGGTAAAGGAAACGTACTGTCATGGGTCAACAGTAATTGGTCATTTCCAGTGTTCTAGGCCAACATTGGTCTCCAGGCCTTAGGTAGATATATAGACTTTTGGATCCATTTGGAAGGTTGTGGAAGCTGGAAGGTACTCCTAAAAGAGCCAGGGAACAGGGGCTTTAATTCTCCACAACAGAAAGGCTCCTATAAAACTAATCGGCAGAATAATACAGACTGACAAAGGTTTTATGTTGGACCCCTAATTAGAGCTTACCTAATCAATCGTACATTAGCATTTCTGAGGACACCAAAACCCTAAAAATCTAATAATTGAATCTTATAATTTCTGAAAAATTCTTAATTTTTAGATTAAGAGTTAGTCCACCTAAAATGATATCTAATTATTAGGTAGAGTGTGTTAGAATAGGTCAGTTGTCTGGTTTTTTACATTTCATGAGGTCTCCAGTGATGGGATGACCCGGTGTTCTATCGAATAGTGCCCGCCGTCGAAAAGTGCCTACGCATGTGCAGTACGGAAAAGCACTCCAGCTGAAAGGAGGCATTTTTCGAACGGGAGATACCATTTGATGGGCAGAATTGAAAGATTGTGCCTCGCTGTTGCGGGGTTTCAAGTGTGCTCAATATCGGGTTTTGTCTGTGTTGCAGGGCGGGTTTGGTGTGCTGAACAGCGGGTTTTGCCTGTGTCTAAGGGCGGGTTGCAACACAGCCACAACCCACCCTTCAACAGCGAGGCACAATCTAACAACTACAGTTTCCCTCAATACGGTCTTCCTCTGCTGTTTGCATAGCTTTCAATTGTGCCCATAAAATGCTATCTCCGGTCGAAAAATGCCTCCTACGATGTGCACATGCGCTATGGTGACGTCACGCCAGCTGATCGGGAAATCAGCTGGAGTGGCCTTCAGTGCTGCACATGCGCGGGCACTTTTTGACGGAGGGCACTATTCGATAGAACACCGGCCATAGTTCCGACCCAGGTTCCTGCTTATGTTGGGGTGCAGGGTTTTACAGCCCACCTTGGGTTGTTCCCAATTCGGCTTTCTCATACACCATAATGTAAAATTATAAATTCAGCAGGTAATGTGGGAACCCCCAGGGGATGTAATGACCTGAAAGGTCAAGTGTGAAGATCTCAAAATAGAGTACCTGATAGATATGGGAAATAAATTCTCCATGGTTGAGAAATTTGGATGGATGACCTCTTATCCCTTCCAAAAAGAACCTTCAAAAGAAGGAAGTGAGTGGTTGGCAGCCCCCCAGATCTTTAAAAGTAGAGGTTTCCTGAAAGCTTTTTTGGGGTCCCTGTGAAGCCACAATCACATCTGCTGTTTTGCGGTCACTAACATTGTGCTTCTCTGACCTCCACAGGGCGATTCTGGTGGCCCCCTTGCTTGCAAATGGGATGGCTCGTGGCTTCTTGCTGGAATTGTCAGCTGGGGATTCGGCTGCGCCATTGCCAACCGCCCGGGTGTCTACACCAGAGTGGCAGCGTACTCCACTTGGATCAAACAATTCGTCCCACAGTTCCAGCTGACTCCTGCTGTGATCACTCCACCGTTTGAGCCCAGTGGTTCGGTCTGCCCTTGTCACACCCACTTCCTCTTCCTCTGCACTCTCCTCTTACACTGGCTGCTAAAGTGACACCAAGGAGATGACGGAGAGCCAAAGGCCAATGCCCAACTTCTGCAAAGGTTTTCCATCAAAGCACGGAATGCATTTTTCTTTATGCAGTAATGTTGGTAACAAGACCCCATGAGCAACATCCGAACTCAGCATCAGGTGAATGTGGACCCTGAGCAAAGATGGCAGCCAAACCCATAGGTTGGGCAAACCGAGTCCACGTTATAGTCTATCTTCTCTCTGGAGCCCAAGGCGAGCGTACATGCATGATCACCCCAACTATATACTGGAGGGCTCACTCTGTACTCTGATAGGGGACTTTATAGCAATAAACAATTATTTAACGAATGTTCTGACCAAATATTGTGCGTGATTATTATTAATATCAATAGGCGGGACAGTGAGCACATAACATACTAAAGGGGTCTACTTATAAAACATTTGTAGCACGAATATCAGAAACTTTCATGCGAACGGAACTAAATATCACAGTATGTTTTGGAATAGATGAACTCCTGTCTCATCAGCGCCATCTAGTGGCCAAAATGCGGTATATTTTCTCATTGAGGTATTTCAGAAGGTTATGCCACATTTTGGCCTCTAGATGGCCTAAACCAAACCTCAAATCCCACAATACTAGTAGGGTCCCTTGTAATACTTATAGCAACTGTGGTCACCCACCAAGCAGGGATATGTCAGTTCTGGTTGGATTGGCCAGTTTAAAAGATGGAACAATTATTGCGTATATATAAGGGCAGAATGTCTGCAGGATGGAAGAGTGAGTTGTGTTCATTTCTGCTCCTCCTCCCCCCACCCCCGGGACAGTCCACCTACAGTGAGAAGTATGGAGCACAGACAGGAGGAGGGGAGCAAAGTGCAGAGTAACCCACAGCAACTGCAACATTAAATATAAAGATTGGAGCAACATCACAGATCGATACTGGAGGTAACAAATGTCCAGTCAGTGGAGGAAGAAACCATAAAATACCCCCCTAGTACAAACCTTTCTCCTCCAACCCCCCTATTCCCACTACAAAGCACTTCCCCCTTCAACTCCCCCAGTACAAAGTTCTTCCCCCATCATCCCTCCCCATAAAAAGCTCTTCCCCCATCAATCCCCCAATAATAAACTCTTCCTCCATCAACCCCCCAGTACAAAGCTCTTCCCCCATCAACTCCCCCAGTACAAAGTTCTTCCCCCATCATCCCTCCCCGTAAAAAGCTCTTCCCCCATCAATCCCCCCAATAATAAACTCTTCCCCCATCAACCCCTAGTACAAAGTTCTTCCGCCATCAACCCTCCCCGTAAAAAGCTCTTCCCCCATCAATCCCCCCAATAATAAACTCTTCCCCCATCAACCGCCAGTACAAAGTTCTTCCGCCATCAACCCTCCCCGTAAAAAGCTCTTCCCCCAATAATATACTCTTCCCCCATCAACCCCCAGTACAAAGTTCTTCCACCATCAACCCTCCCCGTAAAAAGCTCTTCTCCCATCAATCCTCCAATAATAAACTCTTCCCCCATCAACCCCCAGTACAAAGTTCTTCCACCATCAACCCTCCCCGTAAAAAGCTCTTCTCCCATCAATCCTCCAATAAAAAACTCTTCCACCGTCAACTTCCCCAGTACAAAACTCTTCCCCATCAATCCCCCAGTATAAAGCTCCTAAACCATCAATCCTCCAATAAAAAACTCCTCCCCCATCAACTCCCCCAGTACAAAGTTCTTCCCCCATCAACCTCCCCAGTACAAAGTTCTCCCCCATCAACCCGACCAGTACAAAGTTCTTCCCCCATCAACCCGACCAGTACAAAGTTCTTCCCCCATCAACTCCCCCAGTACAAAGTTCTTCCCCCATCAACCCGACCAGTACAAAGTTCTTCCCCCATCAAACCCTCAGTACAAAGTTCTTCCACCATCAAACCCTCAGTACAAAGTTCTTCCCCCATCAAACCCTCAGTACAAAGTTCTTCCACCATCAAACCCTCAGTACAAAGTTCTTCCACCATCAACCCTTCCCATAAAAAGCTCTTCTCCCATCAATCCCCCAGTATAAAACTCTTCCCCCATCAACCCTCCAATAAAAAAACTCTTCCCCTATCAACCAACCAATAAAAAACTCTCCCCCCATCAGCCCTCCAATAAAAGAAAATCTTCCCCTATCAACCCCCATTACAAAGTTCTCCCACCATCAACCCTCCAATAAAAAAACTCTTCCCCCCCATCAAACCCCCCAATAAAAAAAACCTTTGCGCCATCAATCCCCCAGTACAAAGCTCCTCCCCCATCAATCCCCCAATAAAAAGCTCCCCCCCATCAATCCCCCAGTACAAAGTTCTCCCACCATCAACCCTCCCCGTAAAAAGCTCTTCCCCCATCAATTCCCCAATAAAAAACTCTTCCACCATCAACCCCTTCCCATAAAAAGCTCTTCCCCCATCAATTCCCCCAATAAAAAAACTCTTCCCCATCAATCCCCAACTACAAAACTCTTCCCCCATCAACCCCCCACTACAAAGCTCCTCCTCCATCAATTTCCCAGTATAAAGCTCTTCCCCCATCAATCGCTCAGTACAAAGCTCCTCCCCCTATCAAGATCCCAGTACAAAGTTCTTCCCCCATCCACCCCCCAGTACAAAGCTCTTCCCCCATTACCCCCCCAGTACAAAGCTCTTCCCCCATCAACCCCCCAGTACAAAACTCTTCCTTCATCAACCCCCTAGTACAAAGCTCTTTCCCCATTACCCCCCCCCCCCCAGTACAAAGCTCTTTCCCCATCAACCTCCCAGTACAAAGCTCTTCCTTCATCAACCCCCCCAGTACAAAGTTCTTCCCCCATCCATCAACCCTCCAGTGAAAAGCACTGACCTCATCAACCCCCCCCCCCCCCAGTACACAGTTCTTCCACTGTCAACCCTCCAGTACAAAGTTCTTCACCATCACCCCCCCAGTACAAAATTCTTCCCCCATCAACTCCCCCAGTACAAAATTCTTCCCCCATCAACTCCCCCAGTACAAAATTCTTCCCCCATCAACTCCCCCAGTACAAAGTTCTTCGCCCATCAACTCCCCCAGTACAAAGTTCTTCCCCCATCAACTCCCCTAGTACAAAGTTCTTCCCCCATCAACTCCCCCAGTACAAAGTTCTTCCCCAATCAACTCCCCAGTACAAAGTTCTTCCCCAATCAACTCCCCCAGTACAAAGTTCTCCCCCCATCAACTCCCCCAGTACAAAGTTCTTCCCCAATCAACTCCCCAGTACAAAGTTCTTCCCCCATCAACTCCCCAGTACAAAGTTCTCCCCCCATCAACTCCCCCAGTACAAAGTTCTCCCCCCATCAACTCCCCCAGTACAAAGCTCTTCCCCAATCAACTCCCCAGTACAAAGTTCTCCCCCCATCAACTCCCCCAGTACAAAGTTCTTCCCCAATCAACTCCCCAGTACAAAGTTCTTCCCCAATCAACTCCCCCAGTACAAAGTTCTCCCCCCATCAACCCGACCAGTACAAAGTTCTTCCCCCATCAATCCGACCAGTACAAAGTTCTTCCCCCATCAACTCCCCCAGTACAAAGTTCTTCCCCCATCAACCCGACCAGTACAAAGTTCTTCCCCCATCAACTCCCCCAGTACAAAGTTCTTCCCCCATCAATCCGACCAGTACAAAGTTCTTCCCCCATCAACTCCCCCAGTACAAAGTTCTCCCCCCATCAACCCGACCAGTACAAAGTTCTTCCCCCATCAACTCCCCCAGTACAAAGTTCTTCCCCTATCAACTCCCCCAGTACAAAGTTCTTCCACCATCAACCCTCCCCATAAAAAGCTCTTCTCCCATCAACCCCCCAGTATAAAACTCTTCCCCCATCAACCCTCCAATAAAAAAACTCTTCCCTTATCAACCAACCAATAAAAAACTCTCCCCCCATCAACCCTCCAATAAAAGAAACTCTTCCCACTGGTGGGGTGGGGGGGGGGAGGGGGGGAGTGGGGAGGGCAATGCAGGACGCGCTAGGAATAAGGGAGGATTCTATAGATGAGCCGACCCCCAGTTATGCTAGAAATTAAATTCATTTCATACAATGTGAAAGGCCTAAACTCACCCTGTAAAAGACATAAAATTTTAAAAGAGCTGGAACGACTAAGGGGAGATGTAATCTTTCTACAAGAGACTCATCTGACCCTTGACACTAGAGTTAGGCTTTTCTCAACCAGGTTCCCGCAGTGGTTATACGGAGACTCCCCCGATAGGGGGTCGAGGGGAGTCGCCATCGGGCTTTCAAAGGATATAAACTTCACCCTAAGAGAAAGACTGGCAGACCCTGATGGCCGCTTTATTTTTTTAAAAGGCAAACTTGGTCCTAAGCTGGTCACCCTAGTAAACGTCTACTGCCCCAACAGGAAACCTACGGTCTTTCTGAGCCAGATTTTGAAAAAACTGTCTGAGTTCGGAGAGGGCGAGGTGATCTTGGGGGGGGATTTAAATTTTTGTTTGGACCCGGAATTGGACGGTACATCCCGGGCACAGGGGACAGGAAAGGTGTCACTCAGGGCCATCAGGCGTAAGCTACATCAAAGTCAGTTAATGGATGTCTGGAGGCTCCAGCATCCCAATGAGAGGGACTACACGTTCTTCTCCCCTGTGCACGGGACCTACTCTAGGCTAGATTATTTTCTTATAGATCATAACCTGTTAGATTGGACAAAAGAAACAAAAATAGAAGTAACGACCCTATCAGACCATTCTCCGATTGCGATGCAGATTAGAATACCAGATGGGCAAGGGCGTCCTTACTCATGGAAACTGAACGAGGATCTACTGAGAGATCCCGAAATTGTGGAGAGACTTCAAGAAGAAGCAGACTTTTTCTTTAAAGCAAACGACACGGGGGATGTATCACCAGCTTTACTATGGGACACACACAAAGCCTATATTAGGGGTATCCTAATCTCAATTGGTGCAGGTCTGAAAAAAAAGAAAAGAGAAGCCAGAGGAAAGTTGATAGAGGAAATTTTTTCCTTGGAACAAGCACATAAAAAAGCTAAGGGTCGTGATCGAGATAGCTACCATGCATTGGTCGCCAAGAGGGAGGAGTTAAGAGACACGTTGGACCTAGAGGCCAAGAGAGCTATAAATGCTATAACCAGGAACAACTACTTCTGGGCCAACAAGCCCAGTAAACACCTGGCCAGGATAATCAGGAAAAAAAAAAGCAGGAACTTCGTAGAGAAAATACTTAGCAAAGAAGGGGCAGTAAGAGTGACGAACAACGCTATAGCAGACAAATTTCAAAAGTATTACAGGGATCTATATTCGATAGGGCATCGGGGAGTAGAAGATTCATCCCGCTCAGATAGGAGCAAGGAATTCCTGAAGGAGGCAGGACTAAGGGGGCTGTTAGCAGAGGACAGGGAACTATTGGATAAACCCTTGGTAGAAGAAGAAATCATGGCAGCATTAAGGGAGTCTCCGAAGGGGAAAAGTCCAGGCCCGGACGGTTTCACCACTCTTTACCTAGAAAAAATGAAACATATCCTGGTCCCGAGGCTTTGCCATTTTTGGAATGGCCTTGGAACAGGAGGTGAATTGACAATAGAGGCCTTGACTGCTACAATTACACTTATTCAGAAGGAAGGGAAGGACGCCAGGTTGTGCTCTAGTTATAGACCAATCTCCCTACTGAATGCAGACGTCAAGCTCTACGCAAAAGTCTTAGCAAATAGGCTTAAAGAGAAAATGACAAATCTTGTGCACCCGGACCAGGCAGGCTTTGTTAAAGGGAGACAGTGTAGGGACAACGGGGTTAGGGTGGTGCTTCTATCAGAAGTATGTAAACAGGGTGGACCCCCAGCTCTATTCCTGTCAATCGATGCTGAAAAAGCTTTTGACAGGGTAGACTGGGGGTTCATGATGAACACTTTAGAGGCCCTAGGACTTGGTCAGAGGTTCGTCTCCTGGGTCAGGGCTCTATATAGTAACCCGGCAGGGATGGTGAGAGTTAATGGGACTACTTCTAAACCCTTCAGGATGCTCAATGGAACACGACAGGGTTGTCCCCTGTCCCCTCTCTTGTTCGTCCTGACCCTTGAACCGCTGCTGTCTACCATTCGCAAAAATGTGGACTGCGGAGGAGTAAGGGTCGGAACGGAGGAGCACAAACTAGCGGCTTTCGCTGACGATATTGTGTTCTTTGTCACTAACCCTAGAATATCCCTCCCCAATTTACTTTATATTATCGAAAAATATGGAGAAGTCTCAAATTTCAAAGTTAACTCCAGCAAATCCGAATGTTTAAACATAAATATAAACAAGCAAGAAGAAAATCATTTAGCTGCAGTTTTCCCTTTCCCTTGGAAAGAGGAGATGGAATACCTAGGGATTAAATTGGCCAACTCCTTCAATAGAAAATTCGTAAAAAATTTTTTACCTTTGCTAGATGATACCAGACGAGAAGCGAGAAGACTCCAGACCAGACCTCTTTCGTGGTTTGGACGAGTCAACGCGATAAAAATGAGTCTAACACCCAAGATCCTGTTCAAATTTCAAATGCTGCCCATCCCCTTACCCGGGTATTTTTTGAAGGCCCTTAGGAGGCTAATAAGTGGGGCAGTATGGGGGGGTAAAAAACCACGCATCGCCTATACAGTTCTTAGCAGGGGGAAGAAAAAAGGGGGATTAGCTCTACCGGACTTTAGCAGATATTATAGCGCTGTAGTGCTATCTAGGATCACGGAATGGAACAAAAAAGACACAGATAAACGTTGGGTCCACATTGAACACTTTTTGAGCGACACAAATTTAGGACAGGCACTTTGGAATCCCCCAAAATTTAGATCACTGAGCACTCATGCATCACAATTAACGCAAAACACATTTAAACGTTGGGATAGGATACACTGTAAGAATAAATGGTCATATAATTCACCACTGATACACATGAAAGATAATATTTTTTTTGAGCCAGGGAGGAGGGAGGTGGGTGGGAGCTGGTTGAAGGGTGATACGGTACAATTGAAACACTTCCTACACAAGGGGCAAATTCGCACATGTTCAGAACTAAGTACAGAATCTAATCTTTGGGTAATGAACAGATGGAGGTTTCTTCAGCTCTCCCATTTCATAGAGAGACTTCCTAAACCACTTAGGAGTATGGAAGAACTTAGACCATTTGAGCAGCTCTGCACAAAGGATCAGACAGGAAGGGTAATAACGCAAATTTATAGGATCTTGGGAACTGAGGAGGAACTGGAGATACCCCCCTATATTAAAAAGTGGGAACAGGAATTGGGGTCTCAATGTAGCGAAGCTGGGATAGAAAAGATCTTGAGGATGGCCCATTATGTAGCAATAGACACTAGAAGAACAGAAAGCCATTTTAAATGCCTCGCGAGATGGTACGCCACCCCAGATAGGGTTAGTAAAATGGATGGGACTAAACCAAACACCTGCTGGAGAGGATGCCCAGTTTTAGGAACAATGGCCCATATCTGGTGGGGGTGCCCCGTTATAAAAACCTTCTGGGGAAAAGTACTAGGGTTAATAAAAGTCATTACTGGAACAGCATTAGATGAGGACCCATGGGTCTGTCTTTTCCACAAAACCTCGGACTCGGTAAAAAACTATAAGTCCTCACTAGTCCCTATTATGCTGGACGAAGCCAAGAGACAGATATCCTTGAACTGGATGAATGTCTCGAGGCCCTGCACTCGAGACTGGCTGATCAGTCTCAATGAAATATATAACATCGAAAAACTAGATAGGGGAGGAGTCGAACCTAAAGAAGAAGAGCAATTAGGGAAATGGGCCGCTTGGACCAAGTTCAAAGGGACTTGGGATTACCTGAAGGAGATTGTTGATTTACCATAACTGATTGTATATGGACTTATGCTCCACTAGACTAGCACGGTCCTGAGGGGGGGGGGGGAGAGGGGGGAGGGTGGGATGGGGGGTAAGAGGGGTCACAGTGTTTTGTGTTATAAACTTTGCAGAGGTTGTGTTTGAAGACATTGCCCTACAAGGAAATGTACTGTTATTTATACAAAATGATAAATAAAGAATTTAAAAAAAAAAAAAAAGAAAAAAAAAAAAAAGAAACTCTTCCCCTATCAACCCCCATTACAAAGTTCTCCCACCATCAACCCTCCAATAAAAAAACTCTTCCCCCCATCAAACCCCCCAATAAAAAAAACCTTTGCCCCATCAATCCCCCAGTACAAAGCTCCTCCCCCATCAATCCCCCAATAAAAAGCCCCCCCCATCAATCCCCCACTACAAAGCTCCTCCTCCATCAATTTCCCAGTATAAAGCTCTTCCCCCATCAATCGCTCAGTACAAAGCTCCTCCCCCTATCAAGATCCCAGTACAAAAGTTCTTCCCCCATCCACCCCCCAGTACAAAGCTCTTCCTTCATCAACCCCCTAGTACAAAGTTCTTCCCCCATCCACCCCCCAGTACAAAGCTCTTCCTTCATCAACCCCCCAGTACAAAACTCTTCCTTCATCAACCCCCTAGTACAAAGCTCTTCCCCCATTACCCCACCAGTACAAAGCTCTTCCCTCATCAACCCCCTAGTACAAAGCTCTTCCTTCATCAACCCCCCCCCCACCCCAGTACAAAGCTCTTCCTCCATTACCCCCCCCCAGTACAAAGCTCTTCCCCCATCAACGCCCCAGTACAAAGCTCTTCCTTCATCAACCCCCCCAGTACAAAGTTCTTCCCCCATCCATCAACCCTCCAGTGAAAAGCACTGACATCATCAACCCCCCCAGTACACAGTTCTTCCACTGTCAACCCTCCAGTACAAAGTTCTCCCCCATCATCTCCCCCAGTGCAAAGCTCTCCCCCATCAACTCCCCCAGTACAAAGTTCTTCCCCCATCAACTCCCCCAGTACAAAGTTCAGTACAAAGTTCTCCCCCATCAACTCCCCCAGTACAAAGTTCAGTACAAAGTTCTCCCCCCATCAACTCCCCCAGTACAAAGCTCCTCCCCAATCAACTCCCCCAGTACAAAGTTCTCCCCCATCAACTCCCCCAGTACAAAGTTCAGTACAAAGTTCTCCCCCCATCAACTCCCCCAGTACAAAGTTCTCCCCTATCAACTCCCCCAGTACAAAGTTCAGTACAAAGTTCTCCCCCCATCAACTCCCCCAGTACAAAGTTCCTCCCCAATCAACTCCCCCAGTACAAAGTTCTCCCCCATCAACTCCCCCAGTACAAAGTTCAGTACAAAGTTCTCCCCCCATCAACTCCCCCAGTACAAAGCTCCTCCCCAATCAACTCCCCCAGTACAAAGTTCTCCCCCATCAACTCCCCCAGTACAAAGTTCAGTACAAAGTTCTCCCCCCATCAACTCCCCCAGTACAAAGTTCCTCCCCAATCAACTCCCCCAGTACAAAGTTCTCCCCCATCAACTCCCCCAGTACAAAGTTCAGTACAAAGTTCTCCCCCCATCAACTCCCCCAGTACAAAGTTCCTCCCCAATCAACTTCCCCAGTACAAAGTTCTCCCCCATCAACTCCCCCAGTGCAATGCTCTCCCCCCCCCATTCCCCTCACTGCAAAGCTCTGCCCCTATAATTTCCCCAGTTCATAGCTCTCCCATCAACCCCCCACTACAAAGGTCTTCCCTCATCAACCCTTCCTGCAGTACTCAGCTCACCCCAACCCCCTTTTACCCCACTACAAAGCAGCGCCCCATCAACTTCTCCCACCACACTACAAAGCTCTCACCCCCAGTTCGTAGCTCCCCCACCACCACCACCACTGCAAAGCTCTTCCCCCATCAACCCCCCCCCCCAGTACTGAGCTCAGGCACCCCCCTACCCCTTTCCCCCCCACTGCATTGTATAGAGCTCATCCACCCACACCTCAGCTACTTACCCAATCAGCAGAAGTGGCTGCCAAGGGCATGTTGTGGGGGGAGGCGCGCTGTTGCTCTAACACATAAGCTGGCTTCCCATGCTGGTTTCTGTGTTTATAAAAGATGAAAGCGGGGAGCACGGGGGTAGTGCCGGATGTGGTGGTACTACCGTGCTCTGGATGGAATAAAGCCCTGCTGACAGGAGGGACCCTGCAGTCACCCTCAGTGATTAGGAGGGGAAAAGAGCTGCTGAACTCCCAGTGGACCCCTGACTCTACATAGAAAAAAGCTGTGCCCGGGGCATGTGTCCCTTCTGCCCCCTCCCCTGACCCAGCCCTGTGTGTGTGGTTGTCTAGCAAACCAATCAGCTGACAGACTGCAGGTGGTGTCAATCTACCCTAAGTGGTGTGTGTCCATGTGTGTGGCAGTGGGAAAGGTGAGTAGACAAGAATTCTAGCTGAGGAATCACGAGGCAAGAGCGTGCCAGAATGTATGCAAGATTTGTGTCTGCCTCTGTATGTCCAGCCAGATAGTTACGGAGAGTTGCCCTCCATAGGTGGCTGGTGGTATAACAGGCTGTGAAAATTATTACAGCTGGTTTTACCTTCTCAAATAAGCTCTGCCCTCATTCCTTCTCCACCAATAAGGCTGCATATCAAGTCTCAACCATAGACTGCAATGTATGGATACCCCTCGCCCCATCTGTCCCACAACGTTGAATGTCTAATCTTCTGGGGGTCTCCATCCACTGATGCAGCAGGAGACTACACGCCTGTACATTGATACATGTGGGGATCACACACCTGTACATTGATATATGGGGGATCACACACCTGTACATTGATCTATGGGGGGGATCACACACCTGTACATTGATCTATGGGGGGATCACACACCTGTACATTGATATATGGGGGATCACACACCTGTACATTGATCTATGGGGGGGATCACACACCTGTACATTGATCTATGGGGGGATCACACACCTGTACATTGATCTATGGGGGATCACACACCTGTACATTGATACATGGGGGAATCACACACCTGTACATTGATATATGGGGGATCACACACCTGTACATTGATATATGTGGGGATCACACACCTGTACATTGATATATGTGGGGATCACACACCTGTACATTGATATATAGGGGAGATCACACACCTGTACATTGATCCATGAGGGATCACACACCTGTACATCGATCTATGGGGGGATCACACACCTGTACATTGATCCGTGGGGAGATCGCACACCTGTACATTGATCCATGGGGGATCACACACCTGTACATTGATCTATGGGGGATTACACACCTGTACATTGATCTATGGGGGGGGGGATCACACACCTGTACATTGATCTATGGGGGATCACACACCTGTACATTGATACATAGGGGGGGGGTCACACACCTGTACATTGATCCATGGAGGATCACACACCTGTACATTTATCCATGGGGGATCACACACCTGTACATTGATCCATGGGGGATCACACACCTGTACATTGATCTATGGGGGATTACACACCTGTACATTGATCTATGGGGGGGGGATCACACACCTGTACATTGATCTATGGGGGATCACACACCTGTACATTGATACATAGGGGGGGTCACACACCTGTACATTGATCCATGGGGGATCACACACCTGTACATTGATCTATGGGGGATCACACACCTGTACATTGATCTATGGGCTGATCACACACCTGTACATTGATATATGGGGGATCACACACCTGTACATTGATCCATGGGGGATCACACACCTGTACATTGATCTATGGGGGATCACACACCTGTACATTGATCCATAGGGGGATCACACCTGTACATTGATCCATGGGGGGATAACACACCTGTACATTAATACATGGGGGTGGGATCTCACACCTGTACATTGATCTATGGGCTGATCACACACCTGTACATTGATCTACGGGGGGGATCACACACCTGTACATTGATACCTGGAGGGGATAACACACCTGTACATTGATACATAAGGAGATCACACACCTGTACATTGATACATGTGGGGATCACACACCTGTACATTGATATATGGGGGATCACACACCTGTACATTGATCTATGGGGGGGATCACACACCTGTACATTGATACATGGGGGGATCACACACCTGTACATTGATATATGGGGGATCACACACCTGTACATTGATATATGTGGGGATCACACACCTGTACATTGATATATGTGGGGATCACACACCTGTACATTGATATATAGGGGAGATCACACACCTGTACATTGATCCATGAGGGATCACACACCTGTACATCGATCTATGGGGGGATCACACACCTGTACATTGATCCGTGGGGAGATCGCACACCTGTACATTGATCCATGGGGGATCACACACCTGTACATTTATCCATGGGGGATCACACACCTGTACATTGATCCATGGGGGATCACACACCTGTACATTGATCTATGGGGGATCACACACCTGTACATTGATCCATGGGGGATCACACACCTGTACATTGATCTATGGGGGATCACACACCTGTACATTGATCCATGGAGGATCACACACCTGCACATTTATCCATGGGGGATCACACACCTGTACATTGATCCATGGGGGATCACACACCTGTACATTGATCTATGGGGGATTACACACCTGTACATTGATCTATGGGGGGGGGATCACACACCTGTACATTGATCTATGGGGGATCACACACCTGTACATTGATACATAGGGGGGGTCACACACCTGTACATTGATACATAGGGGGGGTCACACACCTGTACATTGATCCATGGGGGATCACACACCTGTACATTGATCTATGGGGGATCACACACCTGTACATTGATCTATGGGCTGATCACACACCTGTACATTGATATATGGGGGATCACACACCTGTACATTGATATATGGAGAGATCGCACACCTGTACATTGATCTATGGGCTGATCACACACCTGTACATTGATATATGGGGGATCACACACCTGTACATTGATCCATGGGGGATCACACACCTGTACATTGATCTATGGGGGATCACACACCTGTACATTGATCCATAGGGGGATCACACACCTGTACATTGATCCATGGGGGGATAACACACCTGTACATTAATACATGGGGGTGGGATCTCACACCTGTACATTGATCTATGGGCTGATCACACACCTGTACATTGATACCTGGAGGGGATAACACACCTGTACATTGATACATAAGGAGATCACACACCTGTACATTGATCCATGGCGGATCACACACCTGTACATTGATCCATAGGGGGATCACACACCTGTACATTGATCCAGAGGGATCACACACCTGTACATTGATCCATGGGGGGATAACACACCTGTACATTGATCCATGGGGGGATCACACACCTGTACATTGATCCATGGGGGGGATCACACACCTGTACATTGATACATGGGGGATCACACACCTGTACATTGATCCATGGCGGATCACACACCTGTACATTGATCCATGGCGGATCACACACCTGTACATTGATCCATGGGGGATCACACACCTGTACATTGATCCATGGGGGATCACACACCTGTACATTGATCCATGGGGGGATAACACACCTGTACATTGATCCATGGGGGGATAACACACCTGTACATTGATCTATGGGGGGATCACACACCTGTACATTGATCTATGGGGGGGATCACACACCTGTACATTGATCTATGGGGGGGATCACACACCTGTACATTGATCTATGGGGGGGATCACACACCTGTACATTGATACATGGGGGATCACACACCTGTACATTGATACATGGGGGATCACACACCTGTACATTGATCCATGGGGAGCTCACACACCTGTACATTGATACATGGGGGGGTCACACACCTGTACATTGATACATAGGGGGGATCACACACACCTGTACATTGATACATAGGGGGGATCACACACACCTGTACATTGATACATGGGGGATCACACACCTGTACATTGATCCATGGGGGAATCACACACCTGTACATTGATCCATGGGGGATCACACACCTGTACATTGATCCATGGGGGAATCACACACCTGTACATTGATCCATGGGGGATCACACACCTGTACATTGATCCATGGGGGATCACACACCTGTACATTGATCCATGGGGGAATCACACACCTGTACATTGATACATGGCGGGGGTCACACACACCTGTACATTGAAACATGAGGGATCACACACCTGTACATTGATCAATGGGGGATCACACACCTGTACATTGATCCATAGGGGAATAACACACCTGTACATTGATCCATGGGGGATCACACACCTGTACATGGATCTATGGGGGGGATCACACACCTGTACATTGATCTATATGGGGGATCACACACCTGTACATTGATACCTGGAGGGGATAACACACCTGTACATTGATACATGGGGGGATCACACACCTGTACATTGATACATGGGGGGGATCACACACACCTGTACATTGATACATAGGGGGATGACACACCTGTACATTGATCTATGGGGGGATGACACACCTGTACATTGATCTATGGGGGGGGGGTCACACACCTGTACATTGATCTATGGGGGGGTCACACACCTGTACATTGATACATGGGGGATCACACACCTGTACATTGATCCATGGGGGATCACACACCTGTACATTGATACATGGGGGATCACACACCTGTACATTGATCCATGGGGGATCACACACCTGTACATTGATCCATGGGGGAATCACACACCTGTACATTGATACATGGGGGGGGGTCTCACACCTGTACATTGATACATAGGGGGGATCACACACACCTGTACATTGATACATGGGGGATCACACACCTGTACATTGATCAATGGGGGATCACACACCTGTACATTGATCCATAGGGGAATAACACACCTGTACATTGATCCATGGGGGATCACACAACTGTACATTGATCTATGGGGGGATCACACACCTGTACATTGATACCTGGAGGGGATAACACACCTGTACATTGATACATGGGGGGATCACACACCTGTACATTGATACATGGGGGGGATCACACACACCTGTACATTGATACATGGGGGAATAACACACCTGTACATTGATACATAGGGGCATGACACACCTGTACATTGATCTATGGGGGGATGACACACCTGTACATTGATCTATGGGGGGGGGTCACACACCTGTACATTGATCTATGGGGGGATCACACACCTGTACATTGATCCATGGGGGGATCACACACACCTGTACATTGATCTATGGGGGGGTCACACACCTGTACATTGATCCATGGGGGATAACACACCTGTACATTGATCCATGGGGATCACACACCTGTACATTGATACATAAGGAGATCACACACCTGTACATTGATACATATGGAGATCACACACCTGTACATTGATATATGGGGGATCTCACACCTGTACATTGATCCATGGGGGATCACACACCTGTACATTGATCCATGGGGGATCACACACCTGTACATTGATCCATGGGGGATCACACACCTGTACATTGATCCATAGGGGGATCACACACCTGTACATTGATCCATGGGGGGATAACACACGTGTACATTAATACATGGGGGTGGGATCTCACACCTGTACATTGATCCATAGGGGGATGGGATCACACACCTGTACACTGATCCATAGGAGGATGGGATCACACACCTGTACATTGATCCATAGGGGGATGGGATCATACACCTGTACATTGATCCTTAGGGGGTTGGGATCTCACACCTGTACATTGATCCATAGGGGGGTGGGATCACACACCTGTACACTGATCCATAGGAGGATGGGATCACACACCTGTACATTGATCCTTAGGGGGATGGGATCACACACCTGTACATTGATCCTTAGGGGGATGGGATCACACACCTGTACATTGATCCATAGGGGGATGGGATCTCACACCTGTACATTGATCCTTAGGGTGGTGGGATCACACACCTGTACATTGATCCTTAGGAGGATGGGATCACACACCTGTACATTGATCCATAGGGGGATGGGATCTCACACCTGTACATTGATCCATAGGGGGGTGGGATCACACACCTGTACATTGATCCTTAGGGGGATGGTATCACACACCTGTACATTGATCCTTAGGGGGATGGTATCACACACCTGTACATTGATCCTTAGGGGGATGGGATCACACACCTGTACATTGATCCTTAGGGGGATGGTATCACACACCTGTACATTGATCCTTAGGGGGATGGGATCACACACCTGTACATTGATCCATAGGGGGGTGGGATCACACACCTGTACATTGATCCTTAGGGGGATGGGATCACACACCTGTACATTGATCCTTAGGGGGATGGGATCACACACCTGTACATTGATCCTTAGGGGGATGGGATCACACACCTGTACATTGATCCATAGGGGGGTGGGATCACACACCTGTACATTGATCCATAGGGGGGTGGGATCACACACCTGTACATTGATCCATAGGGGGGTGGGATCACACACCTGTACATTGATCCATAGGGGGGTGGGATCACACACCTGTACATTGATCCATAGGGGGGTGGGATCACACACCTGTACATTGATCCATAGGGGGATGGGATCACGCACCTGTACATTGATCCATAGGGGGATGGGATCACGCACCTTTACATTGATCCATAGGGGGATGGGATCACACACCTGTAGATTGATCCTTAGGGGGTTGGGATCTCACACCTGTACATTGATCCATAGGGGGATGGGATCTCACACCTGTACATTGATCCTTAGGGGGATGGGATCACACACCTGTACATTGATCCATAGGGGGGGTGGGATCACACACCTGTACATTGATCCATAGGGGGGTGGGATCACACACCTGTACATTGATCCATAGGGGGGTGGGATCACACACCTGTACATTGATCCTTAGGGGGATGGGATCACACACCTGTACATTGATCCATAGGGGGGTGGGATCACACACCTGTACATTGATCCATAGGGGGGTGGGATCACACACCTGTACATTGATCCATAGGGGGATGGGATCACACACCTGTACATTGATCCTTAGGGGGATGGGATCACACACCTGTACATTGATCCATAGGGGGGGTGGGATCACACACCTGTACATTGATCCATAGGGGGGTGGGATCACACACCTGTACATTGATCCATAGGGGGGTGGGATCACACACCTGTACATTGATCCATAGGGGGATGGGATCACACACCTGTACATTGATCCATAGGGGGGTGGGATCACACACCTGTACATTGATCCATAGGGGGGTGGGATCACACACCTGTACATTGATCCATAGGGGGGGTGGGATCACACACCTGTACATTGATCCATAGGGGGATGGGATCACACACCTGTACATTGATCCATAGGGGGGTGGGATCACACACCTGTACATTGATCCATAGGGGGGTGGGATCACACACCTGTACATTGATCCATAGGGGGGGTGGATCACACACCTGTACATTGATCCTTAGGGGGGGGATCACACACCTGTACATTGATCCACAGGGGGGTGGGATCACACACCTGTACATTGATCCACAGGGGGGTGGGATCACACACCTGTACATTGATCACAGGGGGTGGGATCACACACCTGTACATTGATCCATAGGGGGGTGGGATCACACACTGTACATTGATCCATAGGGGGGTGGGATCACACACCTGTACATTGATCCATAGGGGGGTGGGATCTCACACCTGTACATTGATCCATAGGGGGGTGGGATCACACACCTGTACATTGATCCATAGGGGGGTGGGATCTCACACCTGTACATTGATCCATAGGGGGGTGGGATCACACACCTGTACATTGATCCATAGGGGGGTGGGATCTCACACCTGTACATGGTTTCCTCTCCCCTGCAGATGGTTACATTGTAGACTGTGTTGAGTCTGGGAGGAGAAGGAGGGAGAGGAGAGGGAGGAGGAGGAGGGATGAGTGTCACATGGAGGGAGGAGGAGATCCAGAAATCAGTGATTTGGAAGATCTGCTGGAATCTGAGGCGATGAGCTGTCTGGAAATTAGATTGTCAGCAGTAGAGATCAGAGAAGAAGGAGCCGCAGTCATGGCTCTGAGTGATATCAGACGGGTCCTGATCAGTGATAGCCTGGCCCCAGCCTGTGCCCACATCCTGAGATCCCAGGGGGCATCGAGGTCACCGAATGCCCCGGACTGACCCCCCAGGAGCTCATCGCCAAGATCAGGTAACGCATGGGGAGGGGGTGATAGTCTGCAGACAACAGATCATCTGCAGAATGCTGGGGGCTGCAATGGTTTGAATGGTGCAGTAATCATCTGCAGACCTGTTGCTGGAATATCCTGCAGAGTGCCAATAGAGCAATGGTCTGCAGGGGACAATGGAACATAATAATGGGGAGATGCTCTGCAGAGAGAGGTCACATGACAATGTTCTGTAGAAATGGATTATAAGGGGGGGGGGGTTGCAGAAATATTAATAATGGGGGGGTATTTTTTCAGAAATGTGTAATATTGGGATGGATCTTCTAGTGGAGGAGAGATGATCTGCACAGATCTGTGGCTCTGGTTTGGGGAGTTGCGATGTTCTGCAGATGGGAATGACACGCTGCATAGACACAGCTGCAGGAAAACTTCATTCATTGTAAAGTCTGATGCAAGAGAGAGGAGAGGTGTCAGGAGAGGGGGCGGGGTCAGAGGGGAGGGGGAGGGGTCTGTCACATTTGAAGTACATGTGGATTCATTGTTACATAACAATCAGAGAAGAGATCAGCGGAGACCTCTGAGAGGGGGAGGGGAGCATCATTCTATCCTCATCTCACAATCAACAATGAGAACCCTCTGTGTGCCCAGAGGAGGAATGCCTGAGACTGGGGGGGCAGGAGGGCGAGAGACTGGGGGGCAGGAGGAGGGAGAGACTGGGGTGTAGGAGGGCGAGAGACTGGGGGCAGGAGGGCAAGAGACTGGGGGGCAGGAGGAGGGAGAGACTGGGGGCAGGAGGAGGAGAGACTGGGTGTAGGAGGGCGAGAGACTGGGGGCAGGAGGGCAAGAGACTGGGGGGCAGGAGGAGCGAGAGACTGGGGGGCAGGAGGAGCGAGAGACTGGGGGGCAGGAGGAGCGAGAGACTGGGGGGCAGGAGGAGGGAGAGACTGAGGGGCAGGAGGAGGGAGAGACTGGGGTGTAGGAGGGCGAGAGACTGGGGTGTAGGAGGGCAAGAGACTGGGGGGCAGGAGCAAGAGACTGGGGGCAGGAGGAGCGAGAGACTGGGGGGCAGGAGGAGGGAGAGACTGAGGGGCAGGAGGAGGGAGAGACTGAGGGGCAGGAGGAGGGAGAGACTGGGGGGCAGGAGGAGGGAGAGACTGGGGGCAGGAGGAGGGAGAGACTGGGGGGCAGGAGGAGGAGAGACTGGGGGGCAGGAGGAGGGAGAGACTGGGGGGCAGGAGGAGGGAGAGACTGAGGGGCAGGAGGAGGGAGAGACTGAGGGGCAGGAGGAGGGAGAGACTGAGGGGGCAGGAGGAGGGAGAGACTGAGGGGCAGGAGGAGGGAGAGACTGGGGGGCAGGAGGAGGGAGAGACTGGGGGGCAGGAGGAGGGAGAGACTGGGGGGCAGGAGGAGGGAGAGACTGGGGGGCAGGAGGAGGGAGAGACTGGGGGGCAGGAGGAGGGAGAGACTGGGGGGCAGGAGGAGGGAGAGACTGGGGGGCAGGAGGAGGGAGAGACTGGGGGGCAGGAGGAGGGAGAGACTGGGGGGCAGGAGGAGGGAGAGACTGGGGGGCAGGAGGGCGAGAGACTGGGGGGCAGAAGGAGGGAGAGACTGGGGGGCAGGAGGAGGGAGAGACTGGGGGGCAGGAGGAGGGAGAGACTGGGGGGCAGGAGGAGCGAGAGACTGGGGGGCAGGAGGAATGCCTGAGACTGGGGGGGCAGGAGGAGGGAGAGACTGGGGGCAGGAGGGCGAGAGACTGGTGGAAGGAGGAGGGAGAGACTGGGGGGCAGAAGGGGGAGAGGGAGAGACTGGGGGTAGGATGGTGAGTGAGTGGGAAGAGAAGGGCAGGAGAGTGAAAGAGGGAGGATGGGGAGCAGGAGGATAAGAGACAGGGGGCAGGATGGTAAAAGAGAGGAGACCGGGGGGGAGGGCAAGCGGGTGAGTAAAGGAACAGGAGGGGGTAGAGAGAGAAAGAAGGGTGGGCAGGAGGGGTGAGAGATGGGACAGAAAAGTGGGAAAGGAGGGTAGGAGGGTGAGCGAGGGGGTTGGGGGGAGGGGAGAGGTGAGAGGGGGCAGGAAGGTGGGAGAGGGGGACAGGGGGGTGATAGATGGGGGCAGGGGGGTGAGAGAGGGGGAAGAGAGGGTTGGGGGGAGGGGTTAGAGAGGGCAGGAGGGTGAGCTAGGAGAAATAGGGGGGTAAGTGGGGGCAGGAAGGAGAGAGAAGGGGGTCTAGAGGGTGAGAGAGGCAGGAGGGTGACACACGCAGTAGGGAGGGGTACAGACATGGTATGGGGGGCGGAGCCTGTGATTGGCACACTATGAATTGGCTTAGAAAGCAAAACATCTTTTCATGTGTAATAATAATACAGACTTGGGGGGGGGGGGGGGGGGGGGGGTGGGGCATGGCGAATACAACACATCCCATCCCCCATACAGCAACAACCAGTCCAAGCCTAGAATCTGTCATCTCTGAATAAAGGAAGAAACAAAAATAATAATAATATCACTGAAGAGAAGAAACAAATGTAACAAATTGAAAAACAACAAACATTCCAGATATCATATCCCATCATCCTCCAATCACAGCACAATCTCATCTCTGTCCAATCACATACAATATCTCACAAAAGTAAGTACACCCCTCAGTGACATTTGTGTAAATCTTTTCTTGTATCTTTTCATGTGACAACACTGAAGAAATGGCACTTGTCTACAATGTAAAGTAGTGAGTGTACAGCATGTATAACAATGTAAATTTGCTGTCCCCTCAAAATAACTCAACACACAGCCATTAATGTCTAAACCGCTGGCAACAAAAGTGAGGACACCCCTAAGTGAAAATCTCCAAGTTGGGCCCAATTAGCCATTAGATAGAAGAAAAGATTTACACAAATGTCACTGAGGGGTGTACTTACTTTTGTGACATACTGTAGTACTCATTCACAACAAATGTCAACAGTAATAAAACAAAAAACACAGAAAAGTTTTTTAGACAATTGCCCTAAAAAAAATGAATGTCACACATTGTGACTCCGCCCCCCAATAAAGATCCACGCCGATCACAATGCCCTACAATTCGCCATAATCATAAAAATGCCACCCATCGACACATGGCCAGGTCCCATTGCTTCACTCCTATAAAATGGCACACAAAAGGGGTGGGGTCTCCCAGAGGGACATCATTGACCATAGACAGTCATGTCCAAATATGGTCAATAACATCACCTGCAAGTCCCCGCCCCCTTTTTTTTTTTTTTAAAACAGTCTTTGTTTTAATTTTACTATTTTACATTTTTTGGGGGGGGGGAAATGAGTATCCAGATTCTGGTAGGACCCCCATCTGTAGACCCCCTCAAACACCAGGCCAGGGTTGTAGGGAGGAGGCCCTTGTCCTAATCAGCATGGGGACAACGTGCTTTGCCAAGGTACCCCCCCATATTGGGGGCATATGTTCTGCTGTGGTGCACACTCACCCTTTCCTTACCTACTCAATCACATAGGGGGGCAGCATCTGAGAGCCTCCGTATTGTTAAAGGGGGTTCTCCACCCCCCCATGCTCTCCACCTCCCCCTTGTACTCTCAACCCCCTGTGCTCTCCTGCCCTCCGCCTCACCTTGTGTTTTTGCTTCCCCCTGTGCTCTCCAGCCCCACTGTGCTCTCCTCTTCCTCCCTGTGTTCTCTGCCCCTCCCCTGTGCTCTCGCCCCACCCCATGTTCCTCCCTGTGCTCTCCAGCCCCCCCCCCCCCATGCTCTTTCCTGGCCCCCTCTCCCTCCTCTCCCAGGGGATTAGTCAGGGTGGAGAGTGGGGAAGGGGCCGGTTAACATGTCATGGGCTGCTCAGTCCAAAACGCCCTAGCCTATTGTTTGTCCCAGTCCGGGCCTGCCCACATCCACCAGGCCAGGGTTGTGGGGAGGGAGGGTCCTTGTCCTAATCAACATGGTGACTCCATGGTTTGTTAGGTTTCCCCCCCCATGATGAGGGCATGTCTTCTGCTATGGTGCCTCCTCCCCCCTCCCTTACATACTCGTTCACATGAGGGGGTATCTGGGAGCCTCTGTATTGTTAAAGGGGGTTTCCAGATTCTGATGAGCCCCCACTTACAGATCCCCACAACCACCAGGCCAGGGTTGTGGGCGGAGGCACTTGTCCTAATCAACATGGGGACTCAGTGCTTTGCCAAGGTACCCCCGTTGAGGGCATGTCTTCTGCTATAGTGACTCCTCCCCTTCCCTTACATACTCATTCATATGGGGGGGGGCAGTATCTGGGAGCCTCTGTATTGTTAAAGGTGGTTTCCAGATTCTGATAAGCCCTCCACCCACAGACCCCCCCCCCCCATAACCTCCAGGCCAGGGATGTGGGGGGAGGCACTTGTCCTAATCAACATGGGGTCACAGTGCTTTGCCCATGGTACCCCCCTATGGTGAGAGCATGTCATTTGATATGGTGCCCCCTCCATTTTTGAGCGGTGTTCCCTCTTTAATTCCATACCAGAAGAGAAGAAAGGCCTGCTTTGAATTATAGGGGAACACAACGCACAATGGTGAGGATTCTCCGCCATGTAAGTGAATGGAGTGGGTGATGTCAGTGGTTGGTAAGGACTCGGTGGTGACAGCAGGAATGTATATAATGACCCGTACGGATATACTGTCTCCAGCAGTTTGTCTCTCTCTCCCCCCCAGGACTATGACGGGCTCATCGTACGCTCGGCCACCAAGGTGAGCGCAGAGGTCCTGACCGCCGGCAGCAGGCTGAAGGTGGTTGGACGGGCCGGGACCGGAGTGGACAATGTGGATGTAGATGCCGCTACCAAGAATGGGATCATTGTCATGAAGTACGTGAGTAGATGTCCTTGAATGATCACCACCATCATCCGCCACCAAGTCCATATCCTCTTGTGTCTGTACCCGCAGGTGGGGGTGGAGGGGACATGGACAATTCCTTTTGTTAGTCCATCTAGTAAAGTCTTCTGTCACCTGACAACAGTTTCCATGCATGATCAGATTATGTCATGTGGGGAGATATTCTCCATCAACTGAAGACAATTAGATTGTAATGTGTGTGGTCACCTCCCAACCTCTCTGACATGTCTACCTTCCTCCACAGCACCCCCACCGGGAACAGTATCAGTGCCGCTGAGCTGACCTGTGGATTTATCCTTAGCCTGTCCAGGTAAGTTGGCTGCATCCCGGAGTCAGTCGGTGTGTGGTCAGTCGGTGTGTCCTTCAAAGACATGCCCATTAACGAGAGTAAATCCATCTCTGATTCATGCATTGGAGAGCTCTTTGCCTATCCCAACCTGCTTCTGCTCTCTACATACTGAGACCGGACCCTGCAGGACTCTTGGTGAAATCTTTCACAGCGAAGGCTGAATAGACAAGTCTGGCTCTACCCAAATCGCATGATCTGTCTACCCTGATCCCACCATCTGTCTACCCGGGTCCCACCATCTGTCTACTCGGATCCCACCATCTGTCTACCCGGATCCCACCATCTGTCTACCTCCGATTCCACCATCTGTCTACCCCCGATCCCGCCATCTGTCTACCCCCGATCCCGCCATCTGTCTACCTCCGATCCCGCCATCTGTCTACCTCCGATCCCGCCATCTGTCTACCTCCGAACCCACCATCTGTCTACCTCCGATCCCACCATCTGTCTACCTCCGATCCCACCATCTGTCTACCTCCGATCCCACCATCTTTCTACCTCCGATCCCACCATCTGTCTACCTCCGATCCCACCATCTGTCTACCTCCGATCCCACCATCTGTCTACCTCCGATCCCACCATCTGTCTACCTCCGATCCCACCATCTGTCTACCTCCGATCCCACCATCTGTCTACCTCCGATCCCACCATCTGTCTACCTCCGATCCCACCATCTGTCTACCTCCGATCCCACCATCTGTCTACCCCCGATCCCACCATCTGTCTACCCCCGATCCCACCATCTGTCTACCCCCGATCCCACCATCTGTCTACCCCCGATCCCACCATCTGTCTACCCCCGATCCCACCATCTGTCTACCACCCATCCCACCATCTGTCTACCTCCGATCCCACCATCTGTCTACCTCCGATCCCACCATCTGTCTACCTCCGATCCCACCATCTGTCTACCTCCGATCCCACCATCTGTCTACCCCCGATCCCACCATCTGTCTACCCCCGATCCCACCATCTGTCTACCCCCGATCCCACCTGTTTTCAATATTGTGAACAGGAAGCCACCATCCCCGGGTATCCTCTCCGTATCCTGTATAGATGTCTTGTCAGAGATCACATTTCTGTGCATTCATTTGACCTCATTGTAGTGCCTGGGATGCCATATTCCATGCATCAGCTGTATGCAGGAGCAGGGGGGAGAACATTCCTAAAATGGGCCTGTTTTAAGTCTGAGTACTGTTGCCGTGGTTGCAACAAAGCGATGTCTACATTTTATTTGATAGTTATGGAAAATTTTCTGAATTGTTATTGTGACGTCTTCGTAATCATTCTGTGAGGTTACAATATATAAGTGGGGGTGATGATTTCCAATCCACACCCGACATTCCATCAAATGGCACCTAATAGAACCAAAGCATCCTATAGGGGGGGGGGGGTTGGTCATTCCATATATTCTGTGTCCTGTAACCCTCTGACCTCTTCTCCAGACAGATCCCACAAGCAGCGGCCTCCATGAAGGACGGGAAGTGGGACCGCAAGAAGGTAGGAGCAAAAGTCGACCTGTTATCTATAGATTGGTATTCCCATCGGATTATTTCTTATGTATAGGCATTTCCTTTCTTCTCCAGTATATGGGCTCCGAGCTGCATGGGAAGACGCTGGGAATTCTGGGATTGGGCCGGATTGGGAAGGAAGTGGCTACCAGGATGCAGTCATTCCAGATGAAGGTAAGAGGAGGGGAAGGAGATCTGTGTCTGGACTAATGTTCAACAATTCCTGCTCCCTAAATCATAGAATTGCACCCCCATACACTGAGTGCAGGGGGCAGTGTGCCTACATACCTATCATCACCAGCACCAGTATACCGTACCCCCTCTTCTACCTATATCTCTATACCGTACCCCTTCTACCTATATCTCTATACCGTACCCCCTCTTCTACCTATATCTCTATACCGTACCCCCTTTTCTACTTATATCACTACACCGTACCCCCTCTTCTACCTATATCTCTACGCCGTACCCCCTCTTCTACCTATATCTCTACGCCGTACCCCCTCTTCTACCTATATCACTATACTGTAATACCATACACAGAGTGCAGGGAGCAGTCTATCTATCATCATAGGCTCCACCTGTATATGTTCTGTAATCTTTCTCCAGCCTCTCTCCTTTCCCGGTAATTGTCTTCCTCTATCCCGATCACTATGCTGCCCCCCTATATACAGAGTGTGGGAGGCGGTATGGCTGTTTGCCTATCAGCACAGACTCCGCCTTCATATATCCCCCCCCCCCACCGCCTTTTTTCATCTAGAGTCCTCCATCTCTTATTCTTCATGGATTTTGGCATCATTTACCTATTTTCATTGTACTATACAATACAGCCATACACAGAGTGCGGGAGGAGATCTCTCCTTTCCTTTTATCACCATTCTATATTGTACATCCTCTCCTCTGACACCATCTCTTCTTCTTCTACCTGATGCTCAGGAGGACTTCTCCTTCTATTACATTGTACTTTTCACCCATACACAGAGTTCAGGAAGCATTATACCCGCCGGCCTCTCCTGTGTATCTCCACCTTTACATGTTGTACATTCTCTCTGCTTCCTCCTCTCTTCTCCTGCCTGGTAATTGGCTTCTACATGTCTCATCACACATCTTTATGTCCTGCCATACGCAGAGTTCAGGGGGCAGCTTTGTGTCCCGCCATACGCCGAGTTCAGGGGGCAGCTTTGTGTCCCGCCATACGCCGAGTTCAGGGGGCAGCTTTGTGTGCTGCCATACGCCGAGTTCAGGGGGCAGCTTTGTGTGCTGCCATACGCCGAGTTCAGGGGGCAGCTTTGTGTCCCGCCATACGCCGAGTTCAGGGGGCAGCTTTGTGTCCCGCCATACGCAGAGTTCAGGGGGCAGCTTTGTGTCCCGCCATACGCCGAGTTCAGGAGGCAGCTTTGTGTCCCGCCATACGCAGAGTTCAGGGGGCAGCTTTGTGTCCCGCCATACGCAGAGTTCAGGGGGCAGCTTTGTGTCCCGCCATACGCAGAGTTCAGGGGGCAGCTTTGTGTCCCGCCATACGCAGAGTTCAGGGGGCAGCTTTGTGTCCCGCCATACGCAGAGTTCAGGGGGCAGCTTTGTGTGCTGCCATACGCCGAGTTCAGGGGGCAGCTTTGTGTGCTGCCATACGCCGAGTTCAGGGGGCAGCTTTGTGTGCTGCCATACGCAGAGTTCAGGGGGCAGCTTTGTGTGCTGCCATACGCCGAGTTCAGGGGGCAGCTTTGTGTGCTGCCATACGCCGAGTTCAGGGGGCAGCTTTGTGTGCTGCCATACGCCGAGTTCAGGGGGCAGCTTTGTGTCCCGCCATACGCAGAGTTCAGGGGGCAGCTTTGTGTCCCGCCATACGCAGAGTTCAGGGGGCAGCTTTGTGTCCCGCCATACGCAGAGTTCAGGGGGCAGCTTTGTGTCCCGCCATACGCAGAGTTCAGGGGGCAGCTTTGTGTCCCGCCATACGCAGAGTTCAGGGGGCATCTTTGTGTCCCGCCATACGCAGAGTTCAGGGGGCATCTTTGTGTCCCGCCATACGCAGAGTTCAGGGGGCAGCTTTGTGTGCTGCCATACGCAGAGTTCAGGGGGCAGCTTTGTGTGCTGCCATACGCCGAGTTCAGGGGGCAGCTTTGTGTGCTGCCATACGCAGAGTTCAGGGGGCATCTTTGTGTCCCGCCATACGCAGAGTTCAGGGGGCATCTTTGTGTCCCGCCATACGCAGAGTTCAGGGGGCAGCTTTGTGTGCTGCCATACGCAGAGTTCAGGGGGCAGCTTTGTGTGCTGCCATACGCCGAGTTCAGGGGGCAGCTTTGTGTGCTGCCATACGCAGAGTTCAGGGGGCAGCTTTGTGTCCCGCCATACGCAGAGTTCAGGGGGCATCTTTGTGTCCCGCCATACGCAGAGTTCAGAGGGCAGCTTTGTGTCCCGCCATACGCAGAGTTCAGGGGGCAGCTTTGTGTCCCGCCATACGCAGAGTTCAGGGGGCAGCTTTGTGTCCCGCCATACGCCGAGTTCAGGGGGCAGCTTTGTGTCCCGCCATACGCCGAGTTCAGGGGGCAGCTTTGTGTCCCGCCATACGCAGAGTTCAGGGGGCAGCTTTGTGTCCCGCCATACGCCGAGTTCAGGGGGCAGCTTTGTGTCCCGCCATACGCCGAGTTCAGGGGGCAGCTTTGTGTCCCGCCATACGCCGAGTTCAGGGGGCAGCTTTGTGTCCCGCCATACGCCGAGTTCAGGGGGCAGCTTTGTGTCCCGCCATACGCCGAGTTCAGGGGGCAGCTTTGTGTCCCGCCATACGCAGAGTTCAGGGGGCAGCTTTGTGTCCTGCCATACGCCGAGTTCAGGGGGCAGCTTTGTGTCCTGCCTGTCCTCTTCCTGCCTCCACCTTTTTATATAATGAATATTCTGTCCTCTTCTCCAGCCTGATACCTGGCACCTTCTCCTCATTCTATTTCATTATACTGCACCGCCATACACAGAGTTCAGGAGGCGGTGAGGCCTTCATATTGTCCTCCCGAGGTCTCCTCCTCCTCCTTGTTCTACATCTCTTCCCAGCTATGTCTCTGTCCTAGAGTTCAGGAGGCAGTAGAGCCATCTCTGTCTGTCTGTCCTGCCTATCTTCTTCTTATCCCAATCTCTACATAATATATACTCTGTCCTCTCTTCTCCAGCCTGATATTTAGGACCTTCTACTCCTTCTATTTCCTTCTATTTCCTTCTATTTTCCTTTATCATCCTGCACCTCCATACACAGAGTTCAGTGGGCAGTATGGCCATCTCTGCCTGCCTGTCCTGCCTATCTTCTTCTTATCCCAATCTTTACATAATATATATTCGGTCCACTCTTCTCCAGCCTGATACTCAGGACCTTCTCCTCATTATCCTGCACCGCTATACACAGAGTTCAGGAAGCGGTGTGGCCTCCATATTGTCCCCGTCCTCCATCTTTTCTCAGCCTCGTCTCTGTCCTATCTCATAGACTGGCATACGGTGCCAGTCCGTCATCTCCTTCCACCTCACCATTCACCACCTCTGTCTTCCCACAGACCATCGGATATGACCCCATCATCCCCCCGGAAGTGACGGCACAGTTTGGGGTTCAGCAGTTTTCGCTGGAAGAGATCTGGCCGCAGTGCGACTACATCACGGTGCACACCCCGCTGCTGCCCTCCACCACAGGTACCCCTAATGCCCCCCGCCCTCTGCTCCTATAGCGTTGGATCCGGTGGTCTCTCTACCCCTCCCTCTCATCTCTTGTTGTCTCTTTGCAGGTCTGCTCAATGACGCCTCCTTCGCTAAGTGCAAACGTGGCGTCCAGGTGATCAATTGCGCCCGGGGCGGCATCATCGACGAGGCGGCATTGCTGCGGGCGCTGGAGAGCGGGCAGTGCGGAGGCGCGGGGCTGGATGTGTTCACAGAGGTAAGAAAGTGCCTCGGAGGTGACGCTGCAAATCCCAGGACGACCTCTGACCCGTAGACGCCGCTTATCCATGCGTGTCGGTTACTCAGTAACCCGAGATAAGGGCAACCTGCAGTGCCGGGAAGAGCCAATATGGCGGCTCTGGCAGAAAGGTCACTTCAAGATTGCTGTGACCTCCGTGAACTGCTGGCTTAAAGGGGGAATCCCCTCGCTGCCGGGTCAGGGATTACGTCATCCAGTCATGTGACCTTGGCCAGACGCTGAGTTCCAGAGTCCTCAGTCATCGGTGAAATGATCTATATTTACATTTTTGCTGAATAATTTTATCTATTTTTGAAATCTGGTGACAGAACAGATCTATAAATAGCGGCAATCTACATTAACCGCTTCCTGCCCAGAGCAATAGTCACATTGTTCGCATACATGTAAAAAACTGGAATTTTTTTCTAGCTAGAAAATGACTGAGAACCCCCAAACATGAAACATTTTCTGAAAGCAGAGGCCCTGGAGAATAAAATGGTGCATGTTGCAATTTTTTTTATTATATCGCACAATGTTTTTTTTTTTTTTTTTTATATGGCCCAGCCATTTATCAAGTGCGAATTTTCAGGAAAAAATACAATTTAATGAATTTTAGCGCACACAAACATAATATAATAACCAGTACTTTGGTAAAACATAAAAGAGGATGTTTCATCGAGTAAATAGATACCAAACATGGCATGATTTAAAATTGCGCACACCCGTGAAACGGCAACAAACCGCAGTATCTAAAACCGTCCATAGGTGGCACTTTGAAAGCATTTGCAGGTTATCAGTGTGGAATAAATCTACTCCATGGCCCTAGAACAGCGATGGAGAACCTCGGCCACCCCCAGAATGTTCTGCAACTACATTTCCCATGATGCTCATGCACTCTGCAGTGTAGTGGAGCATCATGGAAAACGTAGTTCCAAAACATCTGGGGTGCCAAGGTTCACCATCGCTGCCCTAGAATGATTGCCCTTACTCTGACGTTCGCGGCGATACTTCACATGTGTGGTGCAAACGCTGTTTACATCCGTGCCGGGTCTACATCGTGCGTTTGCACGTGAAAGGCAGAGGTGCTTTTCAATTTTTTTAATTTTTTTTTTTCTTATTTTACTATTTTATTATTTCTATTTATTTTCATTTTTTTCCCTTATTTTTATGTATTTTATTTATTTTTATTTAAATTTTGTTTATGTGAAAAAAAATTACATAAAAATAATAAAATAAAAAAAAAAAATTAAAAAATTATAATTATAATAAATTTTAAAAAATTAATAAAATAAATAAAAATTAAGAAAAAAATTAAAATAAATAGAAATAAGAAAATAAGAAAATAAATAAAAATATACAATAAATAAGAAAAGCAATAAAAAAATTTTTTTTTAAATAAAAAAATTATTATTTTTATGTAAAATTTTTTTTTTAAAAACATTTTTTATTTAAAAAACATTTTTTTAAATAAAACATCAACTGCAAATGAAGGGAATTCCTCAGCCGCCGCCCCCTCCCTAGGTCACCAGAACTTGTGTCTTCATTGGAAGATTTCCCCTCTATTACTTTTCTGGGGACGACCCAAAATGTGGGATTTTCTTTTACTTTCAGTAATAATGGTAAACAGGAGAACTAGAGCGGGGGAATCTTCTTATTGGAGACACAGACAGCAATAAAAACTGACAGGGGGTCTAATCCATCTCCACTTTATCCAACACTAAAAAAAGTTTTGCCTTTAGTTCTACTTTGGGAAGATGACAGGTCCTCTTCATGGAGACCTCAAGGATCTAATAGATCTCTGACGTCTTCCCTGACCATCAAAGCAGCTAACTGAGCACAGGTCATGCTTGATTAGCTGCCTCCCTGGGTGTAACAGACAGGAAACCACAGCCCTGAACCCGGAAGGGACAGAATCCTTATCGCTTCCTTGGCCTGCAAGCAAAGTTCTCCCTATATTGCTCTTCTTTCGGGTCTGCCAACTTGAATCAAGATTCTGGCGCATGCGCAGACACGCTGGGTGTTTTTTTTTTTGTTTTTTTTGTCTGTTGGGCCTGGCAGAGCCTTGCGGCGTGTCTGCGCATGCACGAGATCTACATCATGCATCCCAGGAGGCAGCTTGCAGGATCTTGTGCATGCACAGAAATTCCACAGGGGAACCTGGAGGGGCTTGCAGCGCGTTTTTGCGCATGCGCGCGCGGTCCAGATACTTCCTCCTCCCCTAGGTGTGGATTGAGGATGGGAATAAAAAAAAAAAAAAGTGTTCATTTTAAAAATACAAAAAAGTTCCACTTTGTGGTGATTTCTCTTTCCAGCTAAAAAAGCTATTTTTTATTTTTTATTTTTCGCACACATTTAAAATGAGCATTTGTGGATCCAAAATTACCTGAAAACTCCTCAGATGTTCTGTATTTTCTTTGAAGAGGAAGTATCACTATTGTTACTATTCACTTCCCCAAAGGTTGAAGTACATGTAGTATTTTGTTCTATCTTCCAAGGTGACCTGCAATGCTAACTGTGATAAAGCAGCCCTTCCCCTCAGTGCACAGCCCCCCCCATCCTCCTCAGTGCACAGCCCCCCCCATCCTCAGTGCACAGCCCCCCCCATCCTCAGTGCACAGCCCCCCCTCCTCCTCAGTGCACAGCCCCCCCCATCCTCCTCAGTGCACAGCCCCCCTCCTCCTCAGTGCACAGCCCCCCATCCTCCTCAGTGCACAGCCCCCCCTCCTCCTCAGTGCACAGCCCCCCCATCCTCCTCAGTGCACAGCCCCCCCTCCTCCTCAGTGCACAGCCCCCCCATCCTCCTCAGTGCACAGCCCCCCCTCCTCCTCAGTGGACAGCCCTCCCTCCTCCTCAGTGCACAGCCCCCCCCCATCCTCCTCAGTGCACAGCCCCCCCCATCCTCCTCAGTGCACAGCCCCCCCCCATCCTCCTCAGTGCACAGCCCCCCTCCTCCTCAGTGCACAGCCCCCCATCCCCCTCAGTGCACAGCCCCCCCATCCTCCTCAGTGCACAGCCCCCCTCCTCCTCAGTGCACAGCCCCCCCCTCCTCCTCAGTGCACAGCCCCCCCCATCCTCCTCAGTGCACAGCCCCCCTCCTCCTCAGTGCACAGCCCCCCCCATCCTCCTCAGTGCACAGCCCCCCCATCCTCCTCAGTGCACAGCCCCCCTCCTCCTCAGTGCACAGCCCCCCATCCTCCTCAGTGCACAGCCCCCCCATCCTCCTCAGTGCACAGCCCCCCTCCTCCTCAGTGCACAGCCCCCCCTCCTCCTCAGTGCACAGCCCCCCTCCTCCTCAGTGGACAGCCCTCCCTCCTCCTCAGTGCACAGCCCCCCCTCCTCCTCAGTGCACAGCCCCCCCTCCTCCTCAGTGCACAGCCCCCCCTCCCCCTCAGTGCACAGCCCCCCTCCTCCTCAGTGCACAGCCCCCCTCCCCCTCAGTGCACAGCCCCCCCCCTCCCCCTCAGTGCACAGCCCCCCCCATCCTCCTCAGTGCACAGCCCCCCCCCATCCTCCTCAGTGCACAGCCCCCCTCCTCCTCAGTGCACAGCCCCCCCTTCTCAGTGCACAGCCCCCCCTCCTCAGTGCACAGCACCCCCCTCCTCCTCAGTGCACAGCCCCCCCTCCTCCTCAGTGCACAGCCTCCTCCTCCTCCGTGCACAGCCCCCCTCCTCCTCCTCCGTGCACAGCCTCCCTCCTCCTCCTCCTTGGTGCCCACCCCCCCTCCTCAGTGCACAGCCCCCCTCCTCCTCGGTGCACAGCCCCCCTCCTTCTCTGTGCACAGCCCCCCTCCTCCTCTGTGCACAGCCCTCCTCCTCCTCTGTGCACAGCCCCCCTCCTCCTCTGTGCACAGCCCCCCTCCTCCTCTGTGCACAGCTCCCCCTCCTCCTCTGTGCACAGCCCCCCTCCTCCTCTGTGCACAGCCCCCCTCCTCCTCTGTGCACAGCCCCCTCCTCCTCTGTGCACAGCTCCCCCTCCTCCTCAGTGCACAGCCCCCCTCCTCCTCTGTGCACAGCTCCCCCTCCTCCTCTGTGCACAGCTCCCCCTCCCCCTCAGTGCACAGCCCCCCTCCCCCTCAGTGCACAGCCCCCCCTCCCCCTCAGTGCACAGCCCCCCTCCTCCTCTGTGCACAGCTCCCCCTCCTCCTCAGTGCACAGCCCCCCTCCTCCTCTGTGCACAGCCCCCCTCCTCCTCTGTGCACAGCCCCCCCTCCCCCTCAGTGCACAGCCCCCCCTCCCCCTCAGTGCACAGCTCCCCCTCCTCCTCTGTGCACAGCCTGCTTAGAGAGCGAGTGCCTGTCTCCAGCTCCCAGCTGACACCCCTCACCTTGGAATGCATTCCGGGTGCTGGCCCGGGGCAGCTGCTAGACATGTGCTGATCACTCCCAATAAATATTCAATCAAATTTTTCCTTATTTTCGGAGATTCGGATATGTCCGAATTACAGTATAAACAAAGTTTACCGAATGCCCTGAAATAACTAATAACAAATACTGGAAATGGAGTGAGTACAAGAAGGGCAACAAAGCTAATAAAGGGTCTGGAGGATCTTAGTTATGAGGAAAGGTTGTGAGCTCTGAACTTATTCTCTCTGGAGAAGAGACGCTTGAGAGGGGATATGATTTCATTATATAAATACCGGACTGGTGACCCCACAATATATAAATACCGGACTGGTGACCCCACAATATATAAATACCGGACTGGTGACCCCACAATATATAAATACCGGACTGGTGACCCCACAATATATAAATACCGGACTGGTGACCCCCCAATATACAAATACCGGACTGGTGACCCCACAATATACAAATACCGGACTGGTGACTAGGGATGAGCTTCGTGTTCGAGTCGAACCCATGTTCGACTCGAACATCGGCTGTTCGATCGTTCGCCGAATTGCGAACGTTATGGGCCGTTCGCGCTAAATTCGTGTGGCGCGTCACGGCCCATAATTCACTGCGGCATCGCAGTGCATTGCTGGCTGATGATTGGCCAAGCATGCACTATGACCCGCATGCTTGGCCAATCACAGCGCCGTCAGTAGAGAGAGCTGTAATTGGCCAAAGCCAGGGTGGCTTTGGCCAATTATGGCTCAGGGGATTTAGTACACACCCCACACTATATAAGGCCGCCTGCACGGCGGCCCTGTGTAGTGTGTGTTCCGGTGTGCTGAGAGATAGAGAGAGAGAGAGAGACAGTGTCATTTGATTTGAGTTAGATAGATTAGGCAGAACAGTCAGTCAGTTAGCTGCACTTACAGTGTATTGTGTATATATATGCATCCCAGGTGTTGCATATATATATATACACTGTATTCAGTTTAGCTAGATCCGTTCCTGTTATCTTCTATCTAGACTATTTACATTTAATGCAGTGCGTCCTGCTCACAGTGTTCAGCTAGATCCGTTCCTGCTATTTACATTTAGTGCAGTGCGTCCTGCTCACAGTGTTCAGCTAGATCCGTTCCTGTTATCTTCTAGACTATTTACATTTAGTGCAGTGCGTCCTGCTCACAGTGTTCAGCTAGATCCGTTCCTGCAATTTACATTTAGTGCAGTGCGTCCTGCTCACAGTGTTCAGCTAGATCCGTTCCTGCTATTTACATTTAGTGCAGTGCGTCCTGCTCACAGTGTTCAGCTAGATCCGTTCCTGCAATTTACATTTAGTGCAGTGCGTCCTGCTCACAGTGTTCAGCTAGATCCGTTCCTGCTATTTACATTTAGTGCAGTGCGTCCTGCTCACAGTGTTCAGCTAGATCCGTTCCTGCTATTTACATTTAGTGCAGTGCGTCCTGCTCACAGTGTTCAGCTAGATCCGTTCCTGCTATTTACATTTAGTGCAGTGCGTCCTGCTCACAGTGTTCAGCTAGATCCGTTCCTGCTATTTACATTTAGTGCAGTGCGTCCTGCTCACAGTGTTCAGCTAGATCCGTTCCTGTTATCTTCCTACTGACAGGCAGGCTTGTCTGGTTACAGTATATAAAGCTACCTGAAGAAAATTACAGGTGTTCTATTTGATCCTATTAGTACCACGGTCAGGCAGCTAGACTATTTACATTTAGTACAGTGCGTCCTGCTCACAGTGTACAGCTAGATCCGTTCCTGTTATCTTCCTACTGACAGGCAGGCTTGTCTGGTTACAGTATATAAAGCTACCTGAAGAAAATTACAGGTGTTCTATTTGATCCTATTAGTACCACGGTCAGGCAGCTAGACTATTTACATTTAGTACAGTGCGTCCTGCTCACAGTGTTCAGCTAGATCCGTTCCTGTTATCTTCCTACTGACAGGCAGGCTTGTCTGGTTACAGTATATAAAGCTACTTGAAGAAAATTACAGGTGTTCTATCCCAGCTTAGTGCAGCTACAGGCCATTAGTATGTCTGGAAGGCCAAGAAGGAGAGGCAGACAGTCACAAGCCAATAAGAGAGGGCAAGCAGGCTCTGTGTCTAGTGCTGGTCGTGGAGACGGTGCATCCTCATCAGCACGTGGCCATGGGACACGCTTGGCCTTTTTTTCGGCAGCTGGCCATGTTGAGCCGCAACATGCGGAAGACTTGGTCGAGTGGATGACCAAGCCGTCCTCATCCTCCTCATCCTCTCTCACCCATGCCCAGGGTGCTTTGTCTGGCAAAGCAGCGGCCTCTTCCCTCAGCTCAATGTCATCAGTGACTCCTTCCCTAGCTCCACCATGTCCTCATGAGGATTCCCTCGAACTGTTTGACCACAGTGTTGGGTACATGCTCCAGGAGGATGCCCAGCGTTTGGAAGGCTCTGATGACGATACTGAGCTCGATGAAGGCAGTAACATGAGCGCGGACAGAGGGGGTGCCCAAGAAGGACAGCAATCTGGCAGTCATGCTCCCCCTGCTGCAGCATACTGCCAGGTTTGCTCCAGTGATGAGGAGGGAGGGGATGATGAGGTCACTGACTCAACGTGGGTGCCTGATAGGAGAGAGGAGGAGGAGGAGGAGGAGGAGGAGGAGGAGGCGGCAGCACATCACCAACGAGGCAGGATGCCCTCCAGGGGCCAGCCTAAGGGCAGCACATTGACTGCATCACACCCCAAAGCTCCACATGTGCAGGGCGCTGCAGTCTCTGCGCGTTATTCAAAAAGTTCTTTGGTGTGGGCCTTTTTTGAGACGAGTGCATCAGATCGCACCGCTGCTATTTGCAACATATGTCTCAAGCGTATCTCGCGTGGCCAAAATATCTCCCGCTTGGGTACCACATGCTTGACCAGACATATGTTGACCTGCCATGCAGTTCGTTGGCAAGCGTATCTAAAAGACCCACACCAAAGAACAAAGAGGATCTCTCCTTGCTCCTCATCAGCTGAGATTTCCAACCCCACTAGACCTTCAGTCCTCTCTGAGACCTGCAGTGAGAGGAATGAAGGTGTAGAATTAGGTGTGTCACAGCCAAGTACTTGTGGGCAATCTGCTTTTTGGTACACCGACGTCAGATTGTACCAGGCAAATTTCCCTGCCCCAGCTGCTGCACCGCCGAAAGAAGTTTGCTCCCAGCCATCCACATGCCCAGCGGTTGAATGCTAGCTTGGCAAAATTGCTAGCACTTCAACTGCTGCCTTTTCAGTTGGTAGACTCTGCCCCCTTCCGTGAGTTTGTGGAATGTGCGGTTCCTCAGTGGCAGGTACCCAAACGCCACTTTTTCTCACGGAAGGCGATTCCGGCTCTCTACCGGCATGTGGAAGGCAATGTCCATGCCTCGCTGGACAGGGCGGTCAGCGGTAAGGTGCATATTACCGCTGACTCATGGTCCAGCAGGCATGGACAGGGACGTTACCTAAGTTTCACGGCGCATTGGGTGACTCTGCTGGCAGCTGGGAAGGATGCAGGACAAGGTGCAGTAGTGTTGGAGGTTGTTCCGCCACCACGCCTCCAAAATGCTGATTGTGACACACCTCTCTCCTCCACCCCCTCCTCTTCTTCTTCCTCCATGGCCTCTTCCTCGGAACCAGCGGTGCTCCGTAGGCGTTCAAGGGGCTACGCAAGTACGCAGGCCAAAAGATGCCATGCGGTGCTTGAGCTGGTGTGCTTGGGGGACAGGAGCCACACTGGGGCAGAGGTTCTGTCAGCTCTGCAGGGGCAGGTTCAGAGGTGGTTGACGCCACGCCAACTTAAGGCAGGAATGGTGGTTTGCGACAATGGCACCAACCTCCTCTCTGCCCTCCGACAGGGACAAATGACCCATGTGCCCTGTTTGGCTCACGTCCTTAACTTGGTGGTGCAGCGGTTCTTGGGCAGGTACCCGGGCTTACAGGATGTCCTGAGGCAGGCCAGGAAAGTCTGTGTGCATTTCCGCCGGTCATATAATGCCAGTGCTCGGCTGACGGACCTCCAAAAGGAGTTTAACCTGCCCAAGAACCGCCTAATCTGTGACATGCCCACCAGGTGGAACTCAACGTTGGCCATGCTGCAGCGGCTGCACACGCAGCAGAGGGCCATCAATGAGTACCTGTGCGACTATGGCACCAGGACAGGGTCAGGGGAGCTTGGTTTTTTTTCCCCACGCCAGTGGGCCATGATCAGGGATGCATGCACTGTCCTGTCACCATTCGAGGAGGCCACGAGGATGGTGAGCAGTGACAGTGCATGCATCAGTGACACTGTCCCCCTTGTCCACCTGTTGGAGCACACGCTGCGTGGAATAATGGACAGGGCACTTGAGGCAGAACAGAGGCAGGAAGAGGAGGACTTCCTTAGCTCTCAAGGCCCCCTTTATCCAGACAGTGTTCCTGCGTGCCCGCCGATCACACAGGAAGAGGACGAGGAGGAAGAGGAGGAGGAGGAAGATTGTGTCAGTATGGAGGTGGAGCCTGGCACTCAGCATCAGCAGCAGTCTTTAAGGGATCAGTCCCAAGAAACACATGGACTTGTACGTGGCTGGGAGGAGGTGGCTGCGGACCATGTCGTTCTTAGTGACCCAGAGGACTCCGGACCGAATGCCTCAGCAAACCTACGCTGCATGGCCTCCCTGATCCTGCAAAGCCTGCGTAAGGATCCTCGTATTCGTGGTATCAAGGAGAAGGACCAATACTGGCTGGCAACCCTCCTTGATCCACGTTACAAGGGTAAGGTTGCGGACCTTATCTTGCCATCGCAGAGGGAGCAGAGGATGAAACATCTTCGGGAGGCCTTGCAGAAAGGTCTGTGCAACGCGTTCCCAGAGACTGGGAGGTTACAAACTCCTGTTTCTGGACAACGTGTTGCTGAGGCTTCGGTCAGTCAAAGAAGGAGCGGTGGAGAAGGTGGCCGTCTGACCGATGCGTTCAGACAATTTTTTGGTCCGCAGCCCCAAGGTATGATCGGTTCCAGCAACCATCGCCAGCGTCTGTTTTACATGGTGCAGGAATACCTAGGGGCAAGATCAGACTTGGACACCTTTCCCACCGAAAATCCTCTGGGTTACTGGGTCTTGAGGATGGATCACTGGCCAGAGCTTGCACAGTATGCAATTGAGCTACTGGCCTGTCCTGCATCCAGCGTTCTTTCGGAACGCACATTCAGTGCTGCTGGAGGCGTGGTAACCGATCACAGGGTGCGTCTGTCCACCGACTCGGTCGATCGGCTGACCTTCATAAAAATGAATGAGTCTTGGATCACCACCAGCTACCAAGCACCTGATGCTGATGTAACCGAATAATTTTTTTTGAAATCTCAGATCCCTTCAAAGACTGCCTATGCTGATGCTGAGTGACTATCCCTGAGTAATTATCCTCTTCCTCCTCAATCATCACGCTGATAGCTTGTAAGAACATTTTTGGTTCTGGGCGCCACCACCAGTGCCTAAGGCACAATTTTTCAGCCCCTGTTTAACAGGGGCGTGTAATTACAATTTTTGATGTAATACTTTGCAGCAGGGCTCGTTCCTGCATTCCAACTAGAGTGTCTGTGAGGGGTTGCAGTGTTGTGGCACCAGCACCAGTGCCTAAGGCCCAATTTTTCTGCCCCTGTCTAACAGGGGCGTGTAATTACAATTTTTGAAGCAATAATTTGCAGCAGGGCTCGTTCCTGCGTTCCAACTAGAGTGTCTGTGAGGGGTTGCAGTGTTGTGGCACCAGCACCAGTGCCTAAGGCCTAATTTTTCAGCTCCTGTTCAACAGGGGCATGTAATTACAATTCTTGATCTAATATTTCACAGCAGGGCCCTGTGAGGGCTTACAGTGTTGTGGCCACAGCAACACCTAAGGCCCAAATTTCTGCTGAGTATATAGGGCAGGACCCTATTTTCAAACATCTAACTTACAAACGACTCCTACTTGCAAACGGAAGGAGACAACAGGAAGTGAGATGAAATCTACCCCTAGGAAGGGAAATTCTCTCCTGTAAGAGTTAATATGGGAAAACAATTTCTCCTTTCCACTGATGCTTTCCAATCCTTGTTCCACAAAAAAACCCAAATTTTCAAAAAACATTTTTCATTGGGACAAAAAAGTGAGGTGAAATCTTCTGAAGAGGAGGAAAGACAGCAAAACAAATGTCACAGGGGTGATAACCCTTCCCTATGTTTTCCAAAAAGCTTAGAAAAGATTTTTTGGCTGGAGCTAAACACGTTAAAAATGTTCAAAATTACAAACAGATTCTACTTAACAACAAACCTACAGTCCCTGTCTTGTTTGCACAGCCTGTATACTGCTGTTCAGAGTATATAGGGCCTGGTGGCCCCACACCTTTCCTTATTTTAATTTGGGTGCGGGGTTCCCCTTAATATCCATACAAGACCCAAAGGGCCTGGTAATGGACTGGGGGGTACCCATGCCGTTTGTCTCACTGATTTTCATCCATATTGCCATGACCCGACATGACATTAAACCCGCAAGCAGTTTTAAATGAGATTTTTTCCTTTAAAAATGACATTTGGTGCAGGGACTGTTCTAAACATGGGAAACACGCGTCACTTTACAGGCATACTATAGACACCCCCCAGGTACGATATTTAAAGGAATATTTCACTTTTTTTTTTTTTTTACTTTAAGCATCATTAAAATCACTGCTCCCGAAAAAACGGCCGTTTTTAAAAGTTTTTTTTGCATTGATACATGTCCCCTGGGGTAGGACCCGGGTCCCCAAACCCTTTTTAGGACAATACCATGCAAATTAGCCTTTAAAATGAGCACTTTTGATTTCGAACGTTCGAGTCCCATAGACGTCAATGGGGTTCTAACGTTCGTGCGAACTTTCGGTCCGTTCGCGGGTTCTGGTGCGAACCGAACCGGGGGGTGTTCGGCTCATCCCTACTGGTGACCCCACAATATATAAATACCGGACTGGTGACCCCACAATATATAAATACCGGACTGGTGACCCCACAATAGGGATAAAACTTTTTCGCAGAAGAGAGTTTAATAAGACTCGTGGCCACTCATTACAATTAGAAGAAAAGAGGTTTAACCTTAAACTACGTAGAGGGTTCTTTACTGTAAGAGCGGCAAGGATGTGGAATTCCCTTCCACAGGCGGTGGTCTCAGCGGGGAGCATTGATAGCTTCAAGAAACTATTAGATAATCACCTGAATGACTGCAACATACAGGGATATACAATGTAATACTGACACATAATCACACACATAGGTTGGACTTGATGGACTTGTGTCTTTTTTCAACCTCACCTACTATGTAACTATGTAACTATGTAACTATGTAAAGTTCATCCAAATTTCCGAAATTCAAATTGAAATTCAAATCGAATTTTACATCAAATTCCATTCGCATTCGAAGTGTAAACATGTTTTTGAAATCAAAGCCTGTGTGTTGTTCGAGGAACATTTCCAAATATGGATTGTTTGTTTTTTGTTAAGCCAAAAGGTGATTTAAGGCGGAATTTCACCCAAAAGTGGAACCTCCCCTTCTCTGCTTCCTCCCCCCACTCCTTCCGGTGCCACATTTGTCACCCTTCAGGGGGGAGGGGGTACCCTTCACCACTTCTGGGAGACAGCGCCGCGGCTCCACCACTCCGAAGTTCACCAACCCCTCCTCCTTTCTCCACCCCTGGGCCAGTTAGCGCCACGCATTTCGCAGTAGGGAACCGAAAGGATTCACTGCCGGGTTCCCTTACCAGGAATGGCGGCGACTGCACCCGACGATCGGCTTCCGGTACCGACGTGGTGGGAACCCTGGACAGGTAAGGCAGGTGAGGCCAGCGGGCGACGTGTTTGTGTTTTTTTTAATTGTTTTTTTCGCTCAGGCTGGCGTTTTAATGTACCCCATACTCTTTTACATGGGGGGGGGCAGAATCCTTGTTAAAAGGGGCTTCCAAATTCCGATAAGTCAGCCTTCGCTCCCCCCACACCCCACACCCTTCGCACCCACAACCACCAGGCCAGGGTGGTGGGGAAAGGGCTCTTTTCCCCATCAATATGGTACAAGGTGCTTTGGGGGAACCCCTGCCCCAAAGCACAACCCCCCCCTCCCATGTTAAGGGCCTGGTATTGTTAAGGGGAGGAAGCGCGATTTTTGTCTGACATTGCAGCCAATATTACAGGCACCCGGGAGGAGAAGACAAAATACTACCTGTACTTCACCCCGTGGGGACCTGAATACGAAGGTCCCTTTCATATATGTGCCACCTAAAAGTTGCGTGACTTTGATGTGATTTTGCTGCAAATTTTGCCACGACTTGAAGCAATGCCTGTGTAATCTTGAGGTCTGTGGACCTCGAGTCGCATCAAAGTCGGACCAAAGTAGTGCAGGGACTAAATCGAAGAAAAGGCTGGATGGCCGCACTCTGTTAACACCTTTATTGAGGATGGTTTAAAAATTCTTCTGGTACAAAGACCTCAGAGGCAAAGGATCAATGAAAAGCTGACATGTTTCACACCACTATGGGGTGCTTGGTCATGACCCCACTATGGGCTGCTTGGTCATGACACCGTTATGGGCTGCTTGGTCATGACACAACTATGGGCTGCTTGGTCATGACCCCACTATGAGGTGCTTGGTCATGACACAACTATGAGGTGCTTGGTCATGACACCACTATGAGGTGCTTGGTCATGACACCACTATGAGGTGCTTGGTCATGACCCCACTCTGGGGTGCTTGGTCATGACCCCACTATAAGGTGCTTGGTCATGACCCCACTCTGGGGTGCTTGGTCATGACACCACTATGGGGTGCTTGGTCATGACACCACTATGAGGTGCTTGGTCATGACACCACTATGAGGTGCTTGGTCATGACCCCACTATGGGGTGCTTGGTCATGACCCCACTATGGGGTGCTTGGTCATGACCCCACTATGGGGTGCTTGGTCATGACCCCACTATGGGGTGCTTGGTCATGACCCCACTATGGGGTGCTTGGTCATGACATCACTATGGGGTGCTTGGTCATGACATCACTATGGGGTGCTTGGTCAGTAACTCAGTACAGCTTAATATAATATTTTATATAAAAATAATAATAATAATGGGAGGACTTGATCCTGTGCCTCTGATGTCTTTTGTACCAAAAGAATTTTTAAACCGTCTTCAATAAAGGTGTCAGCAGAGTGCGGCCGTCCAGCCTTTTCTTCCATTCATTTCTACATGCAGAGCCGGCACCTTTTCCCATCAGCAGGTGGGATGAATTATGAGATGTCTGCCTAGAGCCGGGTTCTTTTGTTCTTTGTAGTGCAGGAACTACTTTTGAAGTCACACAGATATGAATGGCACTTATTAGAAATCATGGGGTACCACTTATCATGTGACTTTGCAGTCCCAAGTGTGAAAGGGGCCGAAAAGAACAAAAGTGATACTTCCTCTTAAAGAGAAGGCCCTGTAGAATTAAATGGCAGCAGTTGCAAATTTTTTTATGTCATGCAATATTTGCAGAATTGTTCATCGAATCTATTTTTTCTGTTTAAAAAAAAAAAAAAAATCTAGTGCACACACATGATACGGTCCTCCCATTATTTTTTTTTAAATTATATTTCTTTTATAAAATAATATATGAGGCTGTACTGAGTTATTTGATACCATATATGCCCAGCCTCAAAGCTGCGTGCCGCCAAGTCGAGAAAAATTACGTCACCCAAAATTATTTATAGGTAATGCATTTTACAGCTCATCAGTTTCGAGTTAACCATAAATGAGGAACCGAGAATTATTTCTGTTTCTATTTCTAATATTATTATTATTATTATTATACGCGATTTATATACGCCAACAGTTTACGCAGTGCTTATATGTGCTGCGCAATTGTTGTTTACATATATCTGAGCACCCTACTGTACATATGCATTTGTATCTATCAGCAGGCTGACCGGGGTGCTTTTTCATTTATTTATTTTTTGTTTTACTTGTTTGTTTGTTTTTTTATGTATTTACTGTATTTTTTTTTTACTTTTTTTTTATGCATTTATTTCAAATTTCTAACACTTTTTTTTTTTTTTTTCAATTTATCAATTCATTATTATTATTATTTTTTTTTTCATGTATATACATTTTTTTTAAATGCTATTTTATGGGAGCTTAGAATCCAAGCCACCTATACAGTATGATAGCATTGTGCAGATGAGAAGTACTCTTTATGGAACTATCAGGGATCATTTAGGCATCCAATGTCCCTTCTACCATCTGCTCCAACTGAGCAAAGGCTGTGGACGCTCTTTATCTGCCTGCTTTGAACCTGGAGGTGCTCGGAGCCAAGCACTTCGGGGTTCACCCTCTGCAGAGGAGATCAGGGAACCCAAGCCCCATTGTGCAGGTGACAGGTACTCTTTTTATGGAGCAATCAAGGATCTTTTAGATGCTGAATATCTTCCCTGTCCTCTGCTCCAACTGGGCAAAGACTGTGGTTGACCCACTCTTTACCTGGCTGCTCTGAACCTGGAGGTGCTCGGAGCCAAGCACTCCAGGGTTCACCCTCTGCAGAGGAGATCAGGGAACCCAAGCCCCATTGTGCAGGTGACAGGTACTCTTTTTATGGAGCAATCAAGGATCTTTTAGATGCTGAATATCTTCCCTGTCCTCTGCTCCAACTGGGCAAAGACTGTGGTTGACCCACTCTTTACCTGGCTGCTCTGAACCTGGAGGTGCTTAGAGCCAAGCACTTCAGGGTTCACACTCTGCAGAGGAGATCTGGGAACGCAAGCTCCATTGTGCAGGTGACAGGTACTCCTTTTTTTTTTTTTTTTTTTTTTTTTATTATGTAGCCGCCATGGATCTATTTGACATCCAACGTCTCCCCTGCCATCTGCTTCAACTGATTGAGCACAGACTGTGGTTGACCCGCTCTTTGACCAGTTTCTCTGAACCTGGAAGTGCTCAGAGCTGAGTGCTTAGGGGTTCACATGCTGCAGAGGAGATCGGGGATCGGATGTTCCTAATTATCTTCCTGCTCTCCATCCTGAAAGGTTTATTGTGGTCCCCGGGCTCCAAGAAGGAGCAGGAGAGCCCAGGATTCGGGGGGGTGAGTGAGATACCCAGGTCTTCCTTTGACCTGGTGATCATGAATGGTTTATGTTGATATATCAAGCACATCATGCGCCAATTTTTTTTTTCCAAATTTGCACACCGCAAGACAATTTTAGAAACATTTTGCAGATGTGAAATTGGTCATATTGACCCAAATTTTTTCATGTGAGAAATCTGGGGAGCTTATTACTAATTTTTTTTTTTTTAACACCCTCCTACTCAGGAACCCCCCCGGGATCGGGCCCTCGTAGACCACCCGCTGGTGATCAGCCTCCCCCACCTGGGGGCCAGCACGAACGAAGCCCAGAACCGCTGCGGGGAGGAGATTGCTCAGCAGATTGTGGATCTGGTGAAGGAACGCGCTCTGGTCGGAGCGGTGAGTAAAGCCAATGGGTCATGTTCTCGTGTATCTCTCCTGTGTTTGTAGTTTTATCTTTTTCTACAATACATGTTGTGTCCCGTAGTGTGAGGCGTGGGGCAGAGTAGTCCAAAGAGTGCTCCAATAAGTTTTGGCATCCATAAGACGGGAACTTGTACAGAGTATGGAAAGGATTATATAGTAATAGTAAATAGTGACCTCTACAGGCTAGAGATATGAACACCACACAGTGATGGCATACAAGGTTGACAACCGTTATCATGGTTACTTTACTCTCATGCACGCGAAAGCTGACCCCCCCCCTACCAGCGTTCAGGTCATATGGTGGGTTCAGGCTGATTTCTAAAGGCTGAATAAGATATCAAGCAATGGTGGAAGGCCAGCAACCATTCAACTGTAGGACTACCCCTATAAAGACCTTACGTAGCACTCCCCCCATTCAGTACCTTCAATCATCTTATTGGCTCCAGCTGTCTTTAGAAGAGAGGGTTTGGGGTACAAGATACCCAAAAACAGCAGCCAAAATCTCTCTTCTCAGCAAACTTCTATAGGCCCAGATGGTGTCACTGGTGGAGCCCGAGATGACGAAGGTAGGCTCTTGCACAACTCCCATTCAAGCACCCCTGGTGGTGGAGGCAGGGACTGCTAGGGAAGTGGAAGGGCACAAGTGCCAGCAAGCTGGAGTAGTGAACTTGAGTTTGGAAATGCAGAAATGCACCCAGTGGCAATATGGAGTTGGGTCACAAGCTATGGTCAGCAGCAGCCAGGCAGATAGGCACAGGATCACAATCGGGTTCAAGGTCAGAACCGGCAGTCCTGTAGTCAGCAACTTGCTAGCAGGGAGGTACTAAGTCAGGAGGCCGAGTCATGGTCAGAAGTCCAGGCTGGGGCCAATAACACAGATGAGCAGCAGATATAACAGGCAAGGGGAATACAAAGACAAGCGTCAGATGTAGCTGGGTCAGTAGCAAGATCAGCAGATTCTCAGGAATGCAAAAAACAGAGATCAGAGCTGAGGACAGCAATGAGTCTAGGCAGACCTCAGCTTTAAGAAGGGCCGCCAGGATCTGTGGGCACGCCCGTGCATGCGTGGGTGCGCCGTTGCCCGATGCCTGCTTTTTCTTGTCCTTGCACGTCTTGTTAAACTCCTATGCTCACGTCCATGCACACGAAAATGAGCACTTGGTACTTGAGGTTCCTGACAGATGGCAGCTGTCTTCCAGTTTCCTAAGCCTCTGCCACAGGCCAGCCTAGAATCTGCAGGTTGTTTTGACCTCTGTCACAGGACAGATTGAGGTTCTTTAGGTCTCCATAGGCCATTGTAGACTCTGTAAGTTCAGAGGGGTGTCTACCTTTCAGTTTCTTATGTCTCTGCAACAGGCCATCCTTGGACACTCTAGGCCCAGATGGGCAGCCAGGAGAATGAATACCTTCTTCTGGTTTCCTTTTCCAGACAATATCCTGACGGGCAATGGACCTCTCACAGCTACATCATTCCTAGACAGCAGTCTGGAAAGCCTGGACTAGACTCCTAGATTATAGAACCATATATTGACATCCTCAGAAGGAAAAGCCTGGAAGTAGGGTTCCTTATAGAAGGTCATCCCAAATTTTCACTTTCCTAGCCTACATCATGTGTATACACCCCTCAGCAATTGTCATGGCTGCCTTTTGATACCAGTAAAACATAAGGGGCGGGGGGAGGCCAAAGCCACCTCAGTGTCGCCCAACCACCATAACAGGAGTATGGCCTCAGGTCTGCTGACCTCTTCATATCATGACTTTTACGTCTTAACATTATAATGTAGCCAGGTCAGGACAGGCAATGATCATGTGGTCCCTATAACTACTGGTGTCTGTCCTGTGAAGGGCATGTCTACTGATTCCTGTCCCATGAGAGGCCATGTCTTCTGGTGCCTGTTCTGTAAGGAGCCAGATCTACTGGTGACTGTCCTGTAAGGGGCCATGTCTGCTGGTGCCTGCTGTCCCATAAGGGGCCCTGTCTACTGGTGCCTGTCCCGTGATGAAACATGTCTACTGGTGCCTGTCCTGTGAGGGGTATTGTCTACTGGTGCCTCTCCCGTGAGGGGCCATGCCTACTGGTGCCTGTCCCATGAGGGGGCCATGCCTACTGGTGCCTGTCCCGTGAAGGGCCATGCCTACTGGTGCCTGTCCCGTGAAGGGCCATGCCTACTGGTGCCTGTCCCGTGAGGGGCCATGCCTACTGGTGCCTGTCCCGTGAGGGGCCATGCCTACTGGTGCCTGTCCCGTGAGGGGCCATGCCTACTGGTGCCTGTCCCGTGAGGGGCCATGCCTAATGGTGCCTGTCCCGTGAGGGGCCATGCCTACTGGTGCCTGTCCCGTGAGGGGCCATGCCTACTGGTGCCTGTCCCGTGAGGGGCCATGCCTACTGGTGCCTGTCCCGTGAGGGGCCATGCCTACTGGTGCCTGTCCCATAGGGAACAATGCCTACTGGTGCCTGTCCCGTGAGGGGCCATGCCTACTGGTGCCTGTCCCATGAGGGGCCATGCTTACTTGTGCCTGTCCCATGGGGAGCCATGCCTTCTGGTGCCTGTCCCGTGAGGGACCAGGTCTACTGGCTGTGATGTAGATATGGTCATGTGAACCTTCTCCATCCCCAAATCATTTAAGTACCTGAGCAGCTGGAAGATGACACCCATGCTGCATGTGACTCCTGAACAACTCTTTGAGGATCTCTGCCATAAATAATGGTACCGACACGTTGCTGTAATTTGCAGGGCTTCTGTAGGGCAAACCTTGGACATTATAATTTAGGCTATCAGCCAATGCCTGGCTCCCAGTGATGTCCACTGAATTTTATTTTCTTATTAGGGAAGAAGATGAGGCCTGATAGAGGTCAGATATATGGAGGGATATCTGAGGAGGTTTTCTGACATTTGGGGCCCCTAGGGAAGAAGATGAGGCCTGGAGGAGGGGTATCTGGGGAGTTTTCTGAAGTTTGGGGCCCCTGGGATGAAGATTTGCTTTGATAAAGGTCAGATATGTGACCATATAAATAGATGAATTCTCCCCCGGGGAGGGGAAGTGGAGGCGGTGATTACACACAGTCACACATGATGTGTTCTCAAAACTTGTCAATAAACACCCACCACCCCCACCCCTGGGCTACAGGCTGTGAAGATCATAAGTAGGAGGTTTCCGTCCTCCCTGAACTTCTCACAAGGGTTCTTCTAGAAATCTGCTTCAGTAATGATGATTATAGGACAAGCTGTCAGCTATTCAGGAGACTTCAATATAATACATGTGTAGCACTGACCCCCCCCAAGGGGCTGCTGGTAATTGATTGGGCCTGTACTCTGCCTCTCAACCCCTGAACATTGGCCATGACCCCCCTAGGCACAACTGTGTGGTATTGTGGGTGTAAGACCCAATGGGTAAGAGCAACACCATATACTGTATATTTAACGTTACCCGAGTATCCACCACTCCATAAACTGTAATGAATCTCACACGCCTCGTAACTTAACCACACAAACCGTTTACTGGAAAATTTGTTCACACATTAGACATCGTGATAATTCTGATATACAGTGCCTTGCAAAAGTATTCACCCCCCCTTGGCTTTTTACCTATTTTGTTACATTACAGCCTTTAGTTCAATGTTTTTTTTAATCTGAATTATATGTGATGATCAGAATACAATAGTCTAAGTTGGTGAAGTAAAATGAGAAAAATATATACATAAAACTATTTTTCAGATATAAAAAAATAATTGGCATGTGCGTATGTATTCACCCCCTTTGTTATGAAGCCCATAAAAAGCTCTGGTGCCACCAATTATCTTCAGAAGTCACATAATTAGTGAAATGATGTCCACCTGTGTGCAATCTAAGTGTCACATGATCTGTCATTACATAGACACACCTTTGTGAAAGGCCCCAGAGGCGGCAACACCTAAGTAAGAGGCACCACTAACCAAACACCGCCATGAAGACCAAGGAACTCTCCAAACAAGGAAGGGACAATGTTGTTGAGAAGTACAAGTCAGGGTTAGGTTATAAAAAAATATCCAAATCTTTGATGATCCCTAGGAGCTCCATCAAATCTATCATAACCAAATGGAAAGAACATGGCACAACAGCAAACCTGCCAAGAGACGGCCGCACACCAAAACTTACAGACCGGGCAAGGAGGACATTAATCAGAGAGGAGCACAGAGACCTAAGGTAACCCTGGAGGAGCTGCAGAGTTCCACAGCAGAGACTGGAGTATCTATACATAGGACACAATAAGCCGTACGTTCCATAGAGTTGGGCTTTATGGCAGAGTGGCCAGAAGAAAGACATTACTTTCACAAAAAAACAAAATGACACATTTTGAGTTTGGGAAAAGGCATGTGGGAGACTCCCAAAATGTATGGAGGAAGGTGCTCTGGTCTGATGAGAATAAAATTCAACTTTTTGGCCATCAAAGAAAACACTATGTCTGGCGCAGACCCAACACATCACATCACATCACCCAAAGAACACCATCCCCACTGTGAAACATGGTGGTGGCAGCATCATGCTGTGGGGATGTTTTTCAGCAGTCAGGACTGGGAAACTGGTCAGAGTTGAGGGAAAGATGGATGGTGATAAATACAGGGATATTCCTGAGTAAAACCTGTAGCACTCTGTGTGTGATTTGAGGCTAGGACGGAGGTTCACCTTCCAGCAGGACAATGACCCCAAACACACTGCTAAAGCAACACTTGAGTGGTTTAAGGGGAAACATGTAAATGTGCTGGAATGGCCTAAGACCTCAATCCAATAGAAAATCTGTGGTCAGACTTAAAGATTGCTGTTCACAAGTGCAAACCATCCAACTTGAAGGAGCTGGAGCAGTTTTGCAAGGAGGAATGGGCAAAAATCCCAGTGGTAAGATGTGGCAAGACTCATAGAGACTTATCCAAAGCGACTTGGAGCTGTGATAGCCGCAAAAGGTGTCGCTACAAAGTATTGACTTCAGGGGGGTGAATACTTATGCACATTGACTTTTTATCTTCTTTTGTCTTATTTGTTGTTTGCTTCACAATAAAAAAAAAAAATCTTCAAAAGTTGTGGGCGTGTTCTGTAAATGAAATGATGCAAATCCTCAAACAATCCATGTTAATTCCAGGTTGTGAGGCAACAAAACACCAAAAATGCCAAGGGGGGGGTGAATACTTTTGCAAGGCACTGTATAGGATGTAATCCTACATGGAGGTGTCCTCTAGACCAGATATCAAATGATACTGATCAGTGGTGGGACCAGTGTACCGTCCAGGACTATGTACGTTCACTGATGGCGGGTCACCATAGTGTGAGGGAATAGTTCAGAGATTAGATTTAGATGGTGTCGGGTCCAGGGAAGGGGGTTAAATATCCAACGTAGGAGTTATATTTGTTTTTTGGTTCAGCCTGGACTGGACACTGCTGACCCCGGCCCCACACTGAACACTGCTGACCCCGGCCCCACACTGGACACTGCTGACCCCGGCCCCACACTGGACTCTGCTGACCCCGGGCCCCACACTGGACACTGCTGACCCCGGGCCCCACACTGGACACTGCTGACCCCGGCCCCACACTGGACACTGCTGACCCGGGCCCCACACTGGACACTGCTGACCCCGGCCCCACACTGGACACTGCTGACCCGGGCCCCACACTGGACACTGCTGACCCCGGCCCCACACTGGACACTGCTGACCCGGGCCCCACACTGGACACTGCTGACCCGGGCCCCACACTGGACACTGCTGACCCCGGCCCCACACTGGACACTGCTGACCCGGGCCCCACACTGGACACTGCTGACCCGGGCCCCACACTGGACACTGCTGACCCCGGGCCCCACACTGGACACTGCTGACCCGGGCCCCACACTGGACACTGCTGACCCCGGGCCCCACACTGGACACTGCTGACCCCGGCCCCACACTGGACACTGCTGACCCGGGCCCCACACTGGACACTGCTGACCCGGGCCCCACACTGGACACTGCTGACCCGGGCCCCACACTGGACACTGCTGACCCCGGCCCCACACTGGACACTGCTGACCCCGGCCCCACACTGGACTCTGCTGACCCCGGCCCCACACTGGACTCTGCTGACCCCGGCCCCACACTGGACACTGCTGACCCCGGCCCCACACTGGACTCTGCTGACCCCGGGCCCCACACTGGACACTGCTGACCCCGGCCCCACACTGGACTCTGCTGACCCCGGCCCCACACTGGACACTGCTGACCCGGGCCCCACACTGGACACTGCTGACCCGGGCCCCACACTGGACACTGCTGACCCCGGCCCCACACTGGACACTGCTGACCCCGGCCCCACACTGGACTCTGCTGACCCGGGCCCCACACTGGACACTGCTGACCCCGGCCCCACACTGGACACTGCTGACCCCGGCCCCACACTGGACACTGCTGACCCCGGCCCCACACTGGACTCTGCTGACCCCGGCCCCACACTGGACTCTGCTGACCCCGGGCCCCACACTGGACACTGCTGACCCCGGCCCCACACTGGACTCTGCTGACCCCGGGCCCCACACTGGACACTGCTGACCCCGGCCCCACACTGGACACTGCTGACCCCGGCCCCACACTGGACACTGCTGACCCCGGCCCCACACTGGACTCTGCTGACCCCGGCCCCACACTGGACTCTGCTGACCCCGGCCCCACACTGGACACTGCTGACCCCGGCCCCACACTGGACTCTGCTGACCCCGGGCCCCACACTGGACACTGCTGACCCCGGCCCCACACTGGACACTGCTGACCCCGGCCCCACACTGGACACTGCTGACCCCGGCCCCACACTGGACTCTGCTGACCCCGGCCCCACACTGGACACTGCTGACCCGGGCCCCACACTGGACACTGCTGACCCCGGGCCCCACACTGGACACTGCTGACCCGGGCCCCACACTGGACACTGCTGACCCGGGCCCCACACTGGACACTGCTGACCCGGGCCCCACACTGGACACTGCTGACCCCGGCCCCACACTGGACTCTGCTGACCCGGGCCCCACACTGGACACTGCTGACCCCGGCCCCACACTGGACACTGCTGACCCCGGCCCCACACTGGACTCTGCTGACCCCGGGCCCCACACTGGACACTGCTGACCCCGGCCCCACACTGGACTCTGCTGACCCCGGCCCCACACTGGACACTGCTGACCCCGGCCCCACACAGGACACTGCTGACCCCGGCCCCACACTGGACTCTGCTGACCCCGGCCCCACACTGGACACTGCTGACCCGGGCCCCACACTGGACACTGCTGACCCGGGCCCCACACTGGACACTGCTGACCCCGGCCCCACACTGGACACTGCTGACCCCGGCCCCACACTGGACTCTGCTGACCCGGGCCCCACACTGGACACTGCTGACCCCGGCCCCACACTGGACACTGCCGACCCCGGCCCCACACTGGACACTGCTGACCCCGGCCCCACACTGGACACTGCTGACCCCGGCCCCACACTGGACACTGCTGACCCCGGGCCCCACACTGGACACTGCTGACCCCGGGCCCCACACTGGACACTGCTGACCCCGGCCCCACACTGGACACTGCTGACCCGGGCCCCACACTGGACACTGCTGACCCGGGCCCCACACTGGACACTGCTGACCCGGGCCCCACACTGGACACTGCTGACCCGGGCCCCACACTGGACACTGCTGACCCGGGCCCCACACTGGACACTGCTGACCCCGGCCCCACACTGGACACTGCTGACCCCGGCCCCACACTGGACACTGCTGACCCGGGCCCCACACTGGACACTGCTGACCCCGGCCCCACACTGGACACTGCTGACCCCGGCCCCACACTGGACACTGCTGACCCGGGCCCCACACTGGACACTGCTGACCCGGGCCCCACACTGGACACTGCTGACCCCGGCCCCACACTGGACACTGCTGACCCCGGCCCCACACTGGACACTGCTGACCCGGGCCCCACACTGGACACTGCTGACCCCGGCCCCACACTGGACACTGCTGACCCCGGCCCCACACTGGACACTGCTGACCCGGGCCCCACACTGGACACTGCTGACCCCGGCCCCACACTGGACACTGCTGACCCCGGCCCCACACTGGACACTGCTGACCCGGGCCCCACACTGGACACTGCTGACCCGGGCCCCACACTGGACACTGCTGACCCCGGCCCCACACTGGACACTGCTGACCCCGGCCCCACACTGGACACTGCTGACCCCGGCCCCACACTGGACACTGCTGACCCCGGGCCCCACACTGGACACTGCTGACCCCGGCCCCACACTGGACACTGCTGACCCTGACTTGTACTTCTCAACAACATTGTCCCTTACTTGTGTGGAGAGTTCCTTGGTCTTCATGGCAGTGTTTGGTTAGTGGTGCCTCTTGCTTAGGTGTTGCCGCCTCTGGGGCCTTTCACAAAGGTGTGTCTATGTAATGACAGGTCATGTGACACTTAGATTGCACACAGGTGGACATCATTTCACTAATTATGTGACTTCTGAAGGTAATTGGTGGCACCAGAGCTTTTTATGGGCTTCATAACAAAGGGGGGTGAATACATACGCACATGCCAATGAAAAATAGTTTTATGTATATATTTTTCTAATTTTACTTCACCAACTTAGACTATTGTGATCTGATCATCACATATAATTCAGATTTAAAAAAAACATTCAACTAAAGGCTGTAATGTAACAAAATAGGTAAAAAGCCAAAGGGGGTGAATACTTTTGCAAGGCACTGTATATTTGGTCTGTAGGACAATTCTACGTATTGATGACATTGATCTTCTATGTGTGTATAATAAAGAGCCGAGTTCCTCTTCCATTTCCTGCCCCCCCGGAGCTCGTTCTGCTCTCAGCCAGTAATGATATCCGGGGGGGGGAGGGGGGGTTGTGGTTTGGCGGTGATGTCCATTTGGCATTATATCGGAGTTTTCTGCAGCCAAATACACTGAGGAAGTGATAAATGTCTTCTGATCTCTATATGACTCGTCCTCCGACCCGCGTCATCACTTCCCAAGGTCTCCGAGTCTAATACCAGCTATATGTATCTATATCTACCGAAACCATCTATATCTATCAGTCTTTATCTGTATACCCTCACCGGATGCTTTATCAGGTCCTCCTTGCTAGTACCGGGTTGGACCCCCTTTGGCCTTCATTCTTGGTGGCATAGATACATAGATGGAAACGTTCCTCAGAGATTTTCCTCCATAGTGACCTGATAACATCACACAGTTGCTGCAGATTTGTCGGCTGCCCATCCATGGTGCCAATCTCCCGTTCCACCACATCCCAGAGGTGCTCTATTGGATGAGATGTGGTGAGTGTGGAGGCCATTGGAGTACAGTGACCTCATTGTCCAGTGGTGAGATGATTGGAGCTTGGTGACATGGTGCATTATCCTGCTGGAAGGAGCCATCAGAAGATGGAGACACCCCATCCCCCACACCATTACACCCCCACCACCAGCCTTAACCGGTGATATCCCATCCCCCACACCATTACACCCCCACCACCAGCCTGAACCGGTGATATCCCATCCCCCACACCATTACACCTCCACCACCAGCCTGAACCGGTGATATCCCATCCCCCACACCATTACACCCCCACCACCAGCCTGAACCGGTGATATCCCATCCCCCACACCATTACACCCCCACCACCAGCCTGAACCGGTGATATCCCATCCCCCACACCATTACACCCCCACCACCAGCCTGAACCGGTGATATCCCATCCCCCACACCATTACACCTCACCACCAGCCTGAACCAGTGATATCCCATCCCCCACACCATTACACCCCCCACCACCAGCCTGAACCGGTGATACCCCATCCCCCACACCAATACACCCCCACCACCAGCCTGAACCGGTGATACCCCATCCCCCACACCATTACACCCCCCACCACCAGCCTGAACCGGTGATACCCCATCCCCCACACCATTACACCCCCACCACCAGCCTGAACCGGTGATATCCCATCCCCCGCACCATTACACCCCCACCACCAGCCTGAACTGGTGATTTCCCATCCCCCACACCATTACACCCCCACCACCAGCCTGAACCGGTGATATCCCATCCCCCACACCATTACACCCCCACCACCAGCCTGAACCGGTGATATCCCATCCCCCACACCATTACACCCCCACCACCAGCCTGAACCGGTGATATCCCATCCCCCACACCATTACACCCCCACCACCAGCCTGAACCGGTGATATCCCATCCCCCACACCATTACACCCCCACCACCAGCCTGAACCGGTGATATCCCATCCCCCACACCATTACACCCCCACCACCAGCCTGAACCTGTGATATCCCATCCCCCACACCATTACACCCCCACCACCAGCCTGAACCAGTGATATCCCATCCCCCACACCATTACACCCCCACCACCAGCCTGAACCGGTGATATCCCATCCCCCCACACCATTACACCCCACCACCAGCCTGAACCGGTGATACCCCATCCCCCACACCATTACACCCCACCACCAGCCTGAACCGGTGATACCCCATCCCCCACACCATTATACCCCCACCACCAGCCTGAACCAGTGATACCCCATCCCCCACACCATTACACCCCCACCACCAGCCTGAACCGGTGATATCCCATCCCCCACACCATTACACCCCCACCACCAGCCTGAACCGGTGATATCCCATCCCCCACACCATTACACCCCCACCACCAGCCTGAACCGGTGATATCCCATCCCCCACACCATTACACCCCCACCACCAGCCTGAACCGGTGATATCCCATCCCCCACACCATTACACCCCCACCACCAGCCTGAACCGGTGATATCCCATCCCCCACACCATTACACCCCCACCACCAGCCTGAACTGGTGATTTCCCATCCCCCACACCATTACACCCCCACCACCAGCCTGAACCGGTGATATCCCATCCCCCACACCATTACACCCCCACCACCAGCCTGAACCAGTGATATCCCATCCCCCACACCATTACACCCCACCACCAGCCTGAACCGGTGATATCCCATCCCCCACACCATTACACCCCCACCACCAGCCTGAACCGGTGATATCCCATCCCCCACACCATTACACCTCCACCACCAGCCTGAACCGGTGATATCCCATCCCCCACACCATTACACCCCCCACCACCAGCCTGAACCGGTGATACCCCATCCCCCACACCATTACACCCCCACCACCAGCCTGAACCGGTGATACCCCATCCCCCACACCATTACACCCCCCACCACCAGCCTGAACCGGTGATACCCCATCCCCCACACCATTACACCCCCACCACCAGCCTGAACCGGTGATACCCCATCCCCCACACCATTACACCCCCACCACCAGCCTGAACCGGTGATATCCCATCCCCCACACCATTACACCCCCACCACCAGCCTGAACCGGTGATATCCCATCCCCCACACCATTACACCCCCACCACCAGCCTGAACCGGTGATATCCCATCCCCCACACCATTACACCCCCACCACCAGCCTGAACCGGTGATATCCCATCCCCCACACCATTACACCCCCACCACCAGCCTGAACCGGTGATATCCCATCCCCCACACCATTACACCCCCACCACCAGCCTGAACCGGTGATATCCCATCCCCCACACCATTACACCCCCACCACCAGCCTGAACCGGTGATATCCCATCCCCCACACCATTACACCCCCACCACCAGCCTGAACCGGTGATATCCCATCCCCCACACCATTACACCCCCCACCACCAGCCTGAACCGGTGATATCCCATCCCCCACACCATTACACCCCCACCACCAGCCTGAACCGGTGATACCCCATCCCCCACACCATTACACCCCCACCACCAGCCTGAACCGGTGATACCCCATCCCCCACACCATTACACCCCCCACCACCAGCCTGAACCGGTGATACCCCATCCCCCACACCATTACACCCCCACCACCAGCCTGAACCGGTGATACCCCATCCCCCACACCATTACACCCCCCACCACCAGCCTGAACCGGTGATATCCCATCCCCCACACCATTACACCCCCACCACCAGCCTGAACCGGTGATATCCCATCCCCCACACCATTACACCCCCACCACCAGCCTGAACCGGTGATATCCCATCCCCCACACCATTACACCCCCACCACCAGCCTGAACCGGTGATACCCCATCCCCCACACCATTACACCCCCACCACCAGCCTGAACCGGTGATACCCCATCCCCCACACCATTACACCCCCACCACCAGCCTGAACCGGTGATATCCCATCCCCCACACCATTACACCCCCACCACCAGCCTGAACCGGTGATACCCCATCCCCCACACCATTACACCCCCACCACCAGCCTGAACCGGTGATACCCCATCCCCCACATCATTACACCCCCACCACCAGCCTGAACCGGTGATATCCCATCCCCCGCACCATTACACCCCCACCACCAGCCTGAACTGGTGATTTCCCATCCCCCACACCATTACACCCCCACCACCAGCCTGAACCGGTGATATCCCATCCCCCACACCATTACACCCCCCACCACCAGCCTGAACCGGTTCAAAGTCACTACAACCCCCTTTCTTCCCCATTCTGATGCTCGGTTTGAACTTCAGCAAGTCGTCTTCACCACATCTAGAGGTCTAAATGCATTGAGTTGCTGCCATGCCAGCTAGCTGCCATAACCCTGGTATTTTCGGGAAACACCACGCTTTTCACTTTAGGATAAAAGTGGTCTCTGTGGCGGATTCGCCGCAAAATCAATTTTATTGGCGGCAGGAGAGGTGCCCGCCGCACTCCAAGCGTTTTGCTACCGGTGGGTCCTCCCTCCATGCCTGGCTGCCGACTGAGGGGAAGATGGCCCCCGCTCGGCTCCATGGCATGGGAGGGATGGGGGAGATGCATATAATCAGCAAGAAAAAAACAAGGATGTAATAATCACATAGGAATAGTGGTGGCGCTCTCCCAGAGTAACAAAAGTCCCTTGATTGCTTATATAAGAAGAAATGTACTGGGTCATCCACTTCATCCATAGAAGTGTTACAATGGTGGATCCTCCAGGTTCCCATCAGGAAGGGTTCATCAATGGCTTCCTATATGATTGGATAGACAGAGCAATCCACAAAGGCAAACATATGGATTCATTAGAGAGGCCTTTTTAGATGGCGAGATCTTCCAAGCATAGTGGGGACAGAGGCCTCCACAAACTGGAACCAGCATGTCGGGGTAATTTTATCCAATCTGTAAGAACTGTTTTTTTCTCAGACAGGGTCCCACGGATGCCTAGGGTTCCCTCAGAGGTTCCTGGAGGGTCTTTGAGCAATGAACATTTTTTGCCTCTTCGATAACTTCCCACTGACACCATTCATCTTTTTAGTTTATCCGTAAGGGAGTAATTCTTCCCAACGACCATCTCAGGTTCTGACTCCATGCAGATTTCCAGTCCTCGGAGGTTCTGACTCCATGCAGATTTCCAGTCCTCGAAGGTTCTGACTCCATGCAGATTTCCAGTCCTCAAAGGTTCTGACTCCATGCAGATTTATTTTCGAGTGCTTAGAGATTTTGAATAGAAGCCAACATTTCATTTCCTTTCCTGTTGCATGTTGGATGACGGCCAGTTTGTGGTTGTAATCTGCTCTTCTGTGTTTTGATCATTCCTCATATCTCTCATACCTCTTCTCCCTCTGCAGGTCAATGCTCCGGCTCTCACCAAAGCATTCTCCCCAGAAACCAAACCCTGGATCAAGCTGGGGGAGGCGCTGGGGGTCCTCCTCCGATCCATGCTGCCAGAAGTCAGTGGAGAGGTCCAAGTGACCACTTCAGGTGAGCCAGGAGGTGTCCTCTGTCCCCATGTCTGTACCTCTGTCCCCATGTCTGTACCTCTGTCCTTTATGCCTGTGCCTCTGTAGTTTTGTCTGTACCTCTGCCCCCCCCTGGTTTGTACCTCTGCCCCCCCCGGTCTGTACCTCTGTCCCCCCCCGGTCTGTACCTCTGTCCCCCCCCCCGGTCTGTACCTTTGCCCCCCCCCCTGGTCTGTACCTCTGGCCCCCCTGGTCTGTACCTCTGTCCCCCCCCCGGTCTGTACCTCTGTCCTTTATGCCTGTGCCTCTGTAGTTATGTCTGTACCTCTGTCCCCCCCTGGTTTGTACCTCTGTCCCCCCCCCCGGTCTGTACCTCTGTCCCCCCCCCCCCCGGTCTGTACCTTTGCCCCCCCCCTGGTCTGTACCTCTGGCCCCCCTGGTCTGTACCTCTGTCCCCCCCCCGGTCTGTACCTCTGTCCTTTATGCCTGTGCCTCTGTAGTTATGTCTGTACCTCTGTCCCCCCCCCCGGTCTGTACCTCTGCCCCCCCCCCCGGTCTGTACCTCTGTCCCCCCCCGGTCTGTACCTCTGCCCCCCCCCGGTCTGTACCTCTGCCCCCCCCGGTCTGTACCTCTGCCCCCCCCCCGGTCTGTACCTCTGCCCCCCCCCCCGGTCTGTACCTCTGCCCCCCCCCCCCCGGTCTGTACCTCTGCCCCCCCCCCCCGGTCTGTACCTCTGCCTCCCCCCCGGTCTGTACCTCTGTCCCCCCCCCCTGGTCTGTACCTCTGTCCCCCCCCCTGGTCTGTACCTCTGTCCCCCCCCCCCACCATGGTCTGTACCTCTGCCCCCCCCCCCCCCCGGTCTGTACCTCTGTCCCCCTCCCTGGTCTGTACCTCTGTCCCCTGTCTGTACCGCTTACTCTTTGTTTTCTTAGGAGGAGAATTGATAGGTTGGGATGGCTTATCTCAGCCAATTGCTGTTTTATATTTAGACAGCTGACACCCCCAGCACTCAGTGACCCCCCCATTCCCCTTTCCTGAACCTATCATAGATGATGGGTTCAGGAAAGATGATTAACTCTTTTATGTAGTCCATCTATCAGCAGAAAATTCCAATGTTTTTTGTTTTTTAATGTGAAATTCTATTTTCTTCAATTAGGAGATCCTCTGAAGAGCTCAGGCTCCTTCCTCTGCTCAGCTGTGGCCATCGGTCTTCTCCAAAACTCGGACAAGAAGGCCAACCTGGTGAATTCCTCTTTGTTTGCCAAGGAAGTTGGAATCCAGGTGAGTTCTTGGCTTGCCTTACACCAAACCACAAAAGTCCCGACCAGAAATAAAAGTGTCCTTCCTTTACCTCTGCTGAATGTGCTCCAAACTCTTCAAATCCTGCTGCTCCAGGCTTGTCAAATCTAATGTTATTCCATTTTCAAATGCAACTGTCATAAAACTAAAAGATTACATAGAAGAACAAATGTCTTGTTGTGAACAGCAGGAATACCTCTTGCCAGTACATATCGGAGCTAAAACAAGTACCCGAGGAAGTCTATTCCATATTTTCCACAGCTGTTTCCTGATGAAGGAGATTGTCCTCCCGTTTCCTGATGAAGGAGATTGTCCTCCCGTTTCCTGATGAAGGAGATTGTCCTCCCGTTTCCTGATGAAGGAGATTGTCCTCCCGTTTCCTGATGAAGGAGATTGTCCTCCCGTTTTCTGATGAAGGAGATTGTCCTCCCGTTTTCTGATGAAGGAGATTGTCCTCCCGTTTCCTGATGAAGGAGATTGTCCTCCCGTTTCCTGATGAAGGAGATTGTCCTCCCGCTTCCTGATGAAGGAGATTGTCCTCCCGCTTCCTGATGAAGGAGATTGTCCTCCCGCTTCCTGATGAAGGAGATTGTCCTCCCGTTTCCTGATGAAGGAGATTGTCCTCCCGTTTCCTGATGAAGGAGATTGTCCTCCCGTTTCCTGATGAAGGAGATTGTCCTCCCGTTTTCTGATGAAGGAGATTGTCCTCCCGTTTTCTGATGAAGGAGATTGTCCTCCCGTTTCCTGATGAAGGAGATTGTCCTCCCGCTTCCTGATGAAGGAGATTGTCCTCCCGCTTCCTGATGAAGGAGATTGTCCTCCCGCTTCCTGATGAAGGAGATTGTCCTCCCGTTTCCTGATGAAGGAGATTGTCCTCCCGTTTCCTGATGAAGGAGATTGTCCTCCCGTTTCCTGATGAAGGAGATTGTCCTCCCGTTTCCTGATGGAGACTGTCCAGTGTTGTCTGGTGAAGGAGCTGGTTTAGTGCTCAGAAACATGGCTCTATGTACTGTATGTGACAAATGTTAAAAAGACTGAAACACTGTTTGGAGTGCATCGTATCTCTACATTTACTTTGTGAACAGAGCCTAGACTGGGTAGAGAGATGAGGAAGTCAAACCTCAAGATAGAAGGATGAGTAGGAAGACGGGCGACTATAAGGGAACATCATCTGGAACCCCAGGCTCTAGTCATCTCTGGAGGATTTTCAGGATAGAGCCCTGGTCCTCAGGATGCAATGAAATGTATGAATATGGTATAACGAAATCTTACCCTTAAGTAGGGAATTGAAGACAGATCTTTATAGGCCATGACCCTTGTCAGTTGGTCTTTCAAAGATCAACATTTTAGGTTGTAGATGTGAGAGTGGGATTAATCATTGCCTTTTACATTTCGGCATCACTTCCATCTCCCACTGAATAAAGCATACTCATATAATAATAGGTATGGACAGTATATTACTCTTATCTTGCCTGTCTTCCTTGCCAAAGCCCAGCTATACCCTCACACTGTGTTGGCTTCCTGCATTCTAAACTTCTCACCATCTCAGCTGCTCCACACTGTTCAGTCTCTGATTGGCTGACATGTTTCCTTCTTGGTCCTAGGTGACATCCCATCATTCTGTGGACTCTACGGAGACTAAGCTGAAGGTATCTGCAGGAGATATACATCTAGTTGGTGGATTAAGTGGCACCCTGCCATGTCTGCTTCAGGCTGCATCTTCACATTTCCGAAGCCCGGTGTCACTGAGCGGGACTCTACTTCTGTGGACCAGTGAGGCCTCTGTCAGCAATCTGCTAGGTAAGTGACTGTTCCATTACCACTATCCACTCAACTGAACCTAAGAATCATTGTTGAATTCCTTAGGGGACCAGGGGCATCTAGCACTTGGTCCTGTTGTTATCTGTGACTGCGTTGTGCAAGTGCTACATGCTATTGGTCCACTGGGGTATTCAACAAGGATTTTTAGGTTGAGGTGATGCTTCTTCTTTAAGGTATGCAGAGGCTCAACATAAATATCTTTTAGGCACAAACCCTTCATCCAAATAATGACGACAAAACCAACAGGCCCAACAACACCCCATAAGTGCCGTACACAATCCATGTTCATGTGTCCTCTTTATATAACACAATACAAAGAAAGTGAGAAGGACAACATGCCAATCTGAAAGGTTTAGGTGTCGGGCAGAAAAAGTGGGTGTGTATATGGGCATTATGCTACACGAGGACAACTACATTCTGAATAACATTCTGCATAGAAGGAAGGAGACATGATGGGAACAAGATGATAAAACAATAGAAATATCTTCTTGCCCTTTGCTGTTGTACTGACTTGTCCTCTTTGTCCTCTTTGTCCTCTTTGTCTTGGGCAGAGCTCCTCTCCTCCACCGGACATCGCCTAGAATCATTCCACACTGCCGGAGGGTACAGCATAGCGGTCATCTCCGGGCCCCTCTCCGACCTGTCGACCCTGGGATCCTGTCTGCAGGTCACCTTCTGATCACCTGATCTCCGACCAATCAAAGTGCCATATTCTTCTTAGTCAATAGAGTAGTCAATAAAGTATTGCTGGTACTTGCTGTGTCTCATCTTTTATTTGTGTCCAGGTGCTGCAGAACACGTGACTTCTGGAAGTGGGAAACATGTTCATTGTGTTCTTGGGGGGGGGGGGGTTCTACATTAAATGACTTCTAAGCCGTGCAAGCCAACTATACCTGATTTTCCAGGAAAGTCCTGGATCTTGTCATAAATGTGACAGTGTGACTTTACATAACTTCACTTCACATCCATCAACCTTCTTTTCCGCTGTACCTCCGGGTGGATCTTCTGTGTAGACTAGGGATGGGCTTTATGTTCGGGTCGAACATGAGTTCGACTCCAACATTGGCTGTTCGCCCGCCGAATAGCGAACAATTTGGGGTGTTCGTGGCAAATTCGAAAGCTGCGGAACACCCTTTAAAAGGGAGAAATCAAAAGTGCTAATTTTAAAGGCTTATATGCAAGTTATTGTCATAAAAAGTGTTTGGGGACCCGGGTCCTGCCCCAGGGGACATGGATCAATGCAAAAAAAAGTTTTAAAAACTGCAGTTTTTTCGGGAGCAGTGATTTTAACAATGCTTAAAGCGAAACAATAAAAGTGTAATATCCCTTTAAATTTCGTACCTGGGGGGTGTCTATAGTATTCCTATAAAGGGGCGCATGTTTCCCATGTTTAGAACAGTCCCTGCACAAAAAGTCATTTAGAACTACTCGCGGCTATTAATGAATTGTCGGTCAGACAATACAGATAAAAGTTCATTGATAAAAACGGCATGGGATTTCCCCACAGGGGAACCCCAAACCAAAATTTAAAAAAAATATATGTGGGGGTCCCCCCAAATTCCATACCAGGCCCTTCAGGTCTGGTATGGATATTAAGGGGAACCCCGCGCCAATTTTTTTTAAAAAAATGGCGTGGGGGTCCCCCTCAAAATCAATACCAGACCCTTCTGGCCACATGCCCTCAACATTGAGAGGGTGCTTTGGGGTAGCCCCCCAAAGCACCTTGTCCCCATGTTGAAGGGGAGAAGGGCCTCATCCCCACAACCCTTGCCTGGTGGTTGTGGGGGTCTGCGGGCGGGGGGCTTATCGGAATCTGGAACCCCTCTTTAACAAGGAGACCCTCAGATCCCGCCCCCCCCCCCGTGCATTGTACCCCTACCATTTTACCAAAAAAAGCGTGAGAATGGTAAAAAAAAACAACACACACCGTGGGAGAAGTCCTTTATTAAAAAAATTTAAAAATAAAACTGTCCCACGTAGTCCATTCACCTCCTGGTCTGTCGGCTGAGGTGAATGGACTACATGGGACAGTTTTAGTTTATTATTTAATAAAGGACCCCCCCCCCCCTGTGTTTTTTTTTTTTTCACACTTTTTTTGTGCAATGGTATGGGTACCATGTACCCGTTACCATTTCAAACGGGGGGGGGCGGGATCTGGGGGTCCCCTTGTTAAAGAGATTCTGATAAGCCCCCTTCCTGTAGACCCCCACAACCACCAGGCAATGGTTGTGGGGATGAGGCCCTTCTCATCAACATGGGGACAAGGTGCTTTGGGGGGGCCGCTACCCCAAAGCCCCCTCCCAATGTTGAGGGCATGTGGCCTGGTACGGTTCAGGAGGGGGGGGCGCTCTCTCGTCCCCCCTCTTTTCCTGCGGCCTGGCAGGTTGTGTGGTTGGATAAAGGTCTGGTATGGATTTTTGGGGGGATCCCATGCCATTTAAAAAAAAAATTGGCGTGGGGTTCCCCTTAAAATTCATACCAGACCTAAAGAGCCTGGTATGGAATTTGGGGGAACCCCACGCATTTTTATTTTTGGTTCGGGGTTCCCCTGTGGGGAATTTCCATGCCATTTTTATCAATGAACTTCTATGTGTATTGTCGGACCGGCAATTCATTAATAGCCGCGAGTAGTTTTAAATGACTTTTTTTCCTTTGAAATGTCATTTTGCTGTCAGACTGTTCTAAACACAGGAAACATGCACCCCTTTACAGGCACACTATAGACACCCCCCAGGTACGAAATTTAAAGGAATATTACACTTTTATTGTTTGACTTTAAGCATTACTAAAAATCACTGCTCCCGAAAAAACGGCCGTTTTTAAAACTTTTTTTTGCATTGATCCATGTCCCCTGGGGCAGGACCCGGGTCCCCAAACACTTTTTATGATAATAACTTGCATATAAGCCTGTAAAATGAGCACTTTTGATTTTTCATGTTCGAGTCCCATAGACTTTAAAGGTGTTCGCGTGTTCAAACAAATTTTTTGCCTGTTCACATGTTCTGGTGCGAACCAAATGGGGGGGGTGTTCGGCCCATCCCTAGTGTAGACCTGCATAACAAGCTGTCCAAACTTTGATCCCGTTTCCATAGTAGCCAGGCTTAGTGGGCATCTACTGCCTGGAGGTACAGCCTCCTCTGAATGGCTACCTTTGTCCCTCCTCTGTGATGGGAGGTCCAGTATTGTACATTGAAGGTAGGATCTACACACACGTGTCCTCCATATTCCAGCTTGCTGCCAAACTGCAGAGTTGAGTGCCGTTGTTCTGACAAAATGTCGAACCTGGCAGAATGAGCAACCCGCGTCACTTCCGTTTTCTTCAAACCATGATGAATTGCAGATTTTGATGAATTGCTGTTATTTTCACAAATTGCTGTTTGGACACAACAGAGGCAACCGAATCGAGTCCGGCGCGCGATATTATGAGCGGAGATTGTTACTCCCCACCTGAAACTAACCAAGAAAATATCCGCCTCCGAGGCTGTGAAAACAGCGAAATCTTCCTGCACCAGACTGTATTCGGTAGCCGGTGTGTCCAAACACCGATTCGCCCAAATCAGCAATTACTGATGGTTTAAAGAAAGCGGAAGTGACGTTGCTTGATTTTTTTTTTTTTTTTTTAACCTGCTGAGTTGCCTATTTTGTAAGGACACCGTCTCTCATTTAAAGTGGTTGTAAACCCTTATGTCGCGTACACGCGAGCGGACTTTTCGACCGGACTGGTCCGACGGACTGAGTCCGGCAGACAATTCCACCGTGTGTGGGCTTCATCGGACCCGCAGCGGACTTTTTCGGTCAAAAATCTGACGGACTTTAGATTTGGAACATGTTTCAGATCTTTAGGTCGGAACTCCGCCAGACCCAGATCCTATCGAAAAGTCCGCTCGTCTGTATGCTAGTCCGACGGAAGAAAACCGACGCTAGGGCAGCTATTGGCTACTGGCTATCAACTTCCTTAATTTAGTCTGGTCGTACGTCATTACGTACAAATCCGTCGGACTTTGGTGTGATCGTGTGTAGGCAAGTCCGTTTGTTCGGAAAGTCCTTCGTAAGTCCGTCGGATAGACCGTCGAAAAGGTCGAAAGGTCCGCTCGTGTGTGCGTGGCATTACAGACCACTTTAACTTACAGGTAAGCCTAGATTAAGGCTTACCTGTAGGTGCAAGAACCTACATGGTTAAGGAGATATTTTCCTAAAAACGGGTGTAGCGGTCCTCCCACGGGGGCTGCTGAGTTGGTTGTAGCAATCCGCCAATCACCCTGCTGCCATCCCCTTTATCAATCACCCAGAAGACAATAAGCAGTCAGATGCTCCTTTTTCTTGCTTTTACGTGTGGGATTTAACTTGGAGAGATATGAGGGATGTATGAGATGCCCATGAAGATTTCAGAAAGGATAGGTTATCATCCACGGCCTTGGCCTTGTTAATGGATTTCCCCTATCCAGTCCTCACTGCAGACTATTACTTCTTCTGTTATCTGACTGAAGATTTACTACTCACGGCTTCCAGCTAAACAGGATGAATCACTCTCAATAATTCCCCTGTACAGCGCTCCCAAGTTGAACAACAGGAACTACTCTAAATAGTTCCTCTGCTTGACTTGATATGATTCCTTCGGGGTATTAATTCTTTAAGGTCAAAGGCCTGCACCGCCTTCTTCATGACCCACATACCAACACCCTTCCAGGGGCGGATCCAGGGGGGGCAACGGGGCAATTGCACCCCCCGAGGCGAGAACATACGAGCAGGTGAGCCCTGAGCCGGCGGGTGAGCGAGTAATCATGCCGCCATCCCGGAGCGGGCGGCTGGCGTTTGACTGAGGCTTAGCGAGGCAGCAATCAGGCAGGTGTTGAAGCCGCTCCCCTTCTGATAATGTGACTGAAGGGACGTTGCGTCGCGGCCATCTTGGTACTCCCGCACTCGTCCACAGTAAGCCTAGTGTTTGTAAGTCGGCAAGCGGACATCTTTATACACCCACCGGAGTCTTGCTTATCACAGTTATTTTTAACAGTAAACTCAACTTATATTTCACTAAATAAGCTGAGTTTACTGTTAAAAATAACTGTGAAAAGCAAGACTCCGGTGGGTGTATAAAGATGTCTGCTTGCCGACTTCTAACTCTAGTCTTACTGCTGACAAGTGAGGGTGTACCAAGATGGCCGCAATGCAACATGCTTTTGCATGCATATTCTGATGAGGTAATGAGTTACAATATCTCGCACTGCCCGCCCTCACTCTGGGACACATCCACTGGCAACTTGGCAAGTGACAATCCGCATCTTGTGGCAGGCGACATTGGCAAGTGACAATCCGCATCTGGTGGGAGGCGACGGTAGCAAGTGACACGCTTAGGGCTCCCACTGATTCTGCATTATGGTGAGTTGAACGATTTCATTTTACATTACAATGTAATAATTATAAATATTGCGCCTCAATCATCCTGACACCACATCAACCATGGTGCTGTGATGATTGAAGCGCCAACACCAGCCATTGCCCCAACAAATTGCCCGCAAAATTTTATGGCAGTGCCCCTCCCGAGACTAGGCTCTGGATCCGCCCCTGCACCCTTCAGTCTCTGGAAGTTGTTGCAAACGTGAACTTGGCACATAAACGACAAGCTATTGCTCCAACCCGTCCACTTCTGTCCATACTGTATTCCTTGGCCACACAGTACGCTACGTTACTCTCTCCAATACTTCTGCTTCTTCAATGTTACACTGACCTTCTCCTTTGTATCAAAGTCCCGTGTTCCCCGGTCACAGGAATCCGATAGCTGATCTACTTCCGCTGATTTATACATTTGATCCTCTTTACAGTCAAGCGCTGTGTTCCCCGGTCACAGGAATCCGATAGCTGATCTACTTCCGCTGATTTATACGTTTGATCCTCTTTACAGTCAAGCGCTGTGTTCCCCGGTCACAGGAATCCGATAGCTGATCCACTTCCGCTGATTTATACGTTTGATCCTCTTTACAGTCAAGCGCTGTGTTCCCCGGTCACAGGAATCCGATAGCTGATCTACTTCCGCTGATTTATACATTTGATCCTCTTTTACAGTCAAGTGCTGTGTTCCCCGGTCACAGAAATCTGACGCACTCCGTGGAGATGAAGATCCTCAACTTTAGCTCCTTCCCCTGAGGCTCCTCCATCCCTCCTCCGTGCACACGGCACATCCCCCGCATGGGGATGCCCGGTATAGCACCTCAGCACGCCATGCTGTCTTTCCTGTGCTCCACAACTCCCCCCTGGAAGCATGTGACCCCAGCTTATATAGGAGGCCCCCCTGCCAATGCAGATTAATGATTGGTCAGAGGCCCTCCCCCTCCTACATGACCTGCCTGCCACTCAGGTATCAAGTCCAACCTTCCCTTCCAGAACAATTCCACTGAAAGCAGGAGAGGATCTCTGATCCAGAATGTAGGTGGCCACACCCCCCACTATACCGACACGCCCACTCCCAGATCAAAACAACCAGGCCTGGAATAGAAACACAGGCCTGACTAAATTTACCGGCCACTAGTCCTGCAACTAGAAAAACACCAATCTAGCGCCTACCTAAAAGTAGAGGGCGCTACACGGGTGCCTCCACTAACGGGCGTGCCATTAGTAAAGGCGATCATACCGCCACTGACGGCTCCCGCACGCATGCGCCAGAGTGACGTCATCACTGCTCCAGGCCAGTCACAGCGCCGGAGCAGCGATACCCGGAAGTCACTCCGGGTATCATGGCGGTGACGGAGGAGGTGAACGAGGGTCGCTTCGGGGGCTTCGATCTCAGGTAAGTAATTCATAATGAGCTAGTATGCCATGCATACTAGCTCATTATGCCTTTGTCCTGCAGGGTGTTTTTTTTTGTTTTGTTTTTTTGTTTTTTTTTAGAGAGTGTTTACTTCCTCTTTGAGAGGTCCATACAGACTTTGAAGTCCTCCTCTCCAATGTGAGGTCCACATTTATATATTAGGGGAAGGATCTCTACTCTTGTATCCTCCACATTCCTGATTGCTGCCAACTGGTCTCTCGTCTCTCATGTTGGTTACCAAGTACTCCATATATCAGCCTAAAAACTCCCTTGGAGCTGCTGATCTGTGTCCTGAGAACCAGATATACAAACTGTGAATGCTTATTTGACCACTCGTAATACAGGGTCATGTTGGTCTGGTAGGATTTAATTGGCTATGACCCTATGGCGTGGAAGCTCACAAGGAAGACATTGCTGGATTTTTTTTTTTTACATTTGCAGTTTTGGATTGATGGAGTAAAAATTCTGCACTATATGATGTACATGGCATCTGAGAATGAATTACACTATATTGTCAAAAGTATTGGGACGCCTGCCTTTACACACACATGACCTTTAATGGCATCCCAGTCTTAGTCCGTAGGGTTCAATGTTGAGTTGGCTCCTCCCTTTGCAGCTATAAAAGCCTCAACTCTTCTGGGAAGGCCGTCCACAAGGTTTAGGAGGGTGTCTATGGGAATGTTTGACCATTCTTCCAGAAGCGCATTTGTGAGGTCAGGCACTGATGTTGGTTGAGAAGGCCTGGCTCACAGTCTCCGCTCTAATTCATCCCAAAGGTGTTCTATGGGGTTGAGGTCAGGACTCCGTGCAGGTCAATTAAGTTCCTCCACCCTAAACTCACTCATCCATGTCTTTATGGACCTTGCTTTGTGCACTGGTGGGCAGTCATGTTGGAACAGGAAGGGGCCGTCCCCAAACTCCTCCCACAAAGTTGGGAGCATGAAATTGTCCAAAATGTCTTGGTATGATGACGCCTTAAGAGTTCCCTTCACTGGAACTAAGGGGCCAAGCCCAACCCCTGAAAAACAACCCCACACCATAATCCCCCCTTCACCCCACACCATAATCCCCCCCACACCATAATCCCCCCTCCACCCCCCCAAAACCATAATCCTCCCTCCACCCTCCCCCCACACCATAATCCCCCCTCCGACACCATAATCCCCCCTACACCAAATGATTTGGACCAGTGCATAAAGCAAGGTCCATAAAGACATGGATGAGTGAGTTTGGGGTGGAGGAACATGACTGGCCTGCACAGAGTCCTGACCTCAACCCAATAGAACACCTTTGGGATGAATTAGAGCGGAGACTGCGAGCCAGGCCTTCTCGTCCAACATCAGTGCCTGACCTCACAAATGCTCTTCTGGAAGAATGGTCAAACATTCCCAAAGACACCCTTCTAAACCTTGTGGACGGCCTTCCCAGAAGAGGTGAAGCTGTTATAGCTGCAAAGGGCGGAGCCAACTCCATATTGAACCCTACGGACTAAGACTGCAATGTCATTAAAGTTCATGTGCGTGTAAAGGCAGGTGTCCCGATACTTTTGGCAATATAGTGTATGTCACTTGTGGAGGATGCACTAATATGAGTGAATTTTATGCACATTTCGAGGTACGGTGCGGCATTTTTGAATAGATGATTTGTTATCTGATATCAGGATATTGTCAGGCAGCTTTGATTTCAGTCCTATTTATTGATCATTATACCATTTCCTTGCACATCATTGGATAACATTCTACAAATGTATTCTTGATAGGAATTTAGAGCACTGGACACTTTCTGGTTGAAAGGCGGATGTCACACTCAGTATGTCTCACGTAGGTGTAGATGGTTTGGTCATGACTGGTTTGTTTACAGGAAAACCAGATCCTTTACGATTTGTACTATATATATATATATTTAAAAGGGGCAGTTCCATATAAGACACAGAGATACATAGCGCTGTATAATACATACAGTATACGCCTTTTCACTTTTTAGCAGAACCTTTCCATTATACTGGAAATTTGATGATGTTTTTCCTGAATTAGGGGGTTGTGAAGATGATTGGAAGGGACACTTTGATGTTGGTTGGATTGTCTCCACAGAGTTCATGTACAAAGATCATGTTATGGGGCCAAACTGACTGGTGTAAAAACACTTCATAGTCAAGAGTGTCATTCACTTTGCCACCCCCCCCAAATACCAGACCTGCTCAACATGAGATGAGAGATCAGTTGGCAGCAATCAGAAATGTGGAGGAAACACGGGTAGAGATCTTATAGTGTATAGTGATGGTGCAGCATCAGTGTAGTGCGACCTTCCTTTTTTTTTACTTTAGTGTCAGTGAAGTGAGTCAGTGCACTTTTACTGCAGTATATTGAAGTGTGTCAGTGCACTTTTACCGCAGTATTTTGACATGCATCATTGCAGTTTTACTGCAGTATATTGTAGTGTGTCAGTGCACTTTTACCGCAGTATATTGACATGCATCATTGCACTTTTACCGCAGTATATTGACGTGCGTCATTACTGCAGTATGTTGTAGTGCATCAGTGAAGTTTTACTGCAGTATATTGAAGTTCGTCAGTGCAGTTTTACTGCAGGATATAGGAGTGTGTCAGTGCAATTTTACTGCAGTATATTGCAGTGCATCAGTACAGTTTTACTGCAGTATATTGAAGTTTGTCAGTGCAATTTTACTGCAGTATATTGCAGTGCATCAGTGCAGTTTTACTGCAGTATAGTGTAGTGTGTCAGTGCAATTTTACTGCAGTATATTGTAGTGCGCCAGTACTGTTTTACTGCAGTATACTGAAATCTATCAGAGCAGTTTTACTGCAGTATATTGAAGTGCATCACTGCATTATATTGTAGTGCGTCAGTGCATTTTTACTGCAGTGTATTGAAGTGCGTCAGTGCAGTTTTACTGCAGTATATTTAAGTAACATTTCTCAGCAGCAGTTAACGTGCACCAAACACTACTTTCCATTGAATAAAGTGCATCCAATTGCACATTTCCCCATCTTTATTACATTTTGGTAATAAGCCCCATCCATCATGGGAAGACAACAAGGAGAGGCAGACGTTTCCATGGCACTGTGAGGGGGCCAGCAGCGTATGTGTCCACAGGCAAAGGTGGACATAGTGGTCAGTCCTCAGGCAAGGCATAATTTCCTCTGTTTAGTGATGTTGCCCATGCTATCCAGCCACAGCATGCAGAGGAAGTGGTGGACTGGCTTACTAAACCTTCCTCATCCTCCATCACCCAAGAAGAGACTAGTGAGCAGTCGACTGCAGCTGCCAGAGTGGGTTATTCTGTCTCCTGTCCACAGCTATTCCTGCCATAGCCCCAGCATCAGACATGGAGGAGTAGTACACAGCTGGGGGGAGGCAGTTCCAGATACTGTAATCTTCAGTGACCACGAGGACTCTGCTTCTCATGCCTCTGCAAACTTGCAGTGCATGGCCTACCCTTATTTTCCAAAGCCTGCGAAAGTACCTGAGAATTTGTGGCATCAGGAAGAAGGATTGTTATTAGTTGGCAACCTTCCTTGACCACTGTTTAGAAGGGGAAAGTATTTAAACTCATTCTGTCCCCACAGAGGGAGCAGAAGATGAAATCTCTTGAGGACACTTTAAAGAGGAATTTATGTAAAGCCTTTTCATACTCTGGTAGGTTATAGCCTCATGGAAAAGCTAGCTTTGAGGCTTCTGTTTGTCAAAGGAGAAGCGGTGAAGCATTTAAAAAAAAAAAATGTAGTACTCCTGCCCAGGGCTGTCAGCTTCCACATCCCATCGGCAGCGTCTACATCAAACATGGAGAGCTTTTCCAGCTGACGATCCACTGGGTTACTGGCTCATGAGAATAGACCTCTTTACCAGAACTTGCCCAGTATGCAATTGAACTGCTGGGCTGCCCTACATCCAGCGTGCTTTCCAAACAGTCATTCAATGCTGCTGGAGGTTTTGTGACAGATTAGAGAGCGCGTCTGTCCACAGACTCCGTGGACCGTCTGACATTAAGCAAAATTATTCATTCCTGGATTACCAGCAGCTATGAAGCTCCTAATGTCGATGTCGCTGATTAAGTGTTTTTGGGATGTGGAATCTCTGCAGGACTTCTAGGCTGCCTAGCTTTGTGGGTGTTGATTTTATCTGAAATATTTTTTGTTGGTGTAGGTTTCATGGGCACAATTAACACCTAAGGACCAATTTCTTCACACCTGTTTGACGGGTGCATATCATTGCAATTTTTGACAGCAAGGCCAATTCTTGCTTTCATCAAGAGTACCTCTATAGGGTTACAGTGTGAAGACACCGCCGACACCCAAAGACCAAGTTTTCCGCACCCGTTACTTCTATCCAAAGTCTGCGGGAAGAGACACCAGAATTTGTCCAAAAAATCTCTAATCTTGTTCCCAGTGCGCTACATTGTGGCCTCATCATACACAATGGCTCCCCAAGCCCCTGTTTATAAAATGAAGAAAGCCTGCACGGGAAATTTTTTTTTTTTTTCGTTAGAAATGTCACTTTTGCTGCAGCAGTCTCTATACATGGTACAGATGTGTCACTTTACAGGCAGACTAAGGGGACCCCCCCCAGCCACTTGTTTATTATTATTATTATTGTTTTACTTTAAGCATCATTAAATCACTGCTCATTTAAAAATTATCTTTCTTTAAAAAAAAAATTTGCATTGATACACATCCCCCAGGGCAGTACCCGGACCCCCATACCCCTTTTTATGGTCGATAACTTGCATATAAGCCTTCAAAATGGACACTTTTGATTTTTCCAGTTTGGGATCCATAGACTTTAATGGGATATGTTGTTCAGCTCCAAACTTTTGCGATGTTTAAAAGTTCTGGCCCAAACCGAACAGGGGGTCATTCGGCCCATCTCTACTAGCCACTCGCAAGATACATAATGTGAATATGCGCTTAGATTTTAAAAAAAACGGTCCTGGGATTAGATCTGACAATATCCTGGTTTAGGCATGCGTGGTGACGTCACAAGGGTAGGCGCCACACCCTTCGCGTTTTGTCACAATTGACATCTTCAGTGGCAATTTTATTATTCTTTTTAGTTTGATTTCTTCACAACAGATTTCCTCACCACATAGGACTTATGTTGGGACTTATAATATACTTTTTATTTTGTTTGTTTTTTCATTCTGTTCACGGTGATTCATTGCATTAATTATTACCGTGGCAAAGACCTGTGTACACATTGATTTACAATCTATTCTGAATTTTTACCAGCTGCTTTTTTTTTTTGGATTTCCCAGTGCAAAATCTGTTTGCTTACAATGATGTATAAAATACAGCTGCTGGGTTTGTGGTTAAAAAGATGGGCATGGGCATTGTAGGACATAGTCATTTTCACAAAAAGAGTCAAACTGACCGGCCACATTATGAGAGGGTTAGGAATACTCCAGAAGAGAAGAGTTCTCTCCCCCAATTGATTTCATGCTGGATGAAATCTCAGTGAGTGAGGAGAAATCTCATATCTGATCAAGATAACGAGGTCAGAGGCCCCAGCTGATTATGCCACCCCGCTTATCGTTCACAAACAGTCATTTGGAAGAGTTCCACCCTAATGTCCCCTCCTGCGGTTATCGCAGCGAGAAAAGTGTTAGAGAGACAAAGAGGAAGTTCAGAAATTCATTGAGTTGAGTAAAGCTTGAGCAAGGTCTTTACATAGAATTGTTACACCACCTCCACCCCAACAAATCACCCGGACACTCTGCACATCAAATACCATAATTTCCATTACTCAAGACTTCATCCAGAAAAGGAAAGCTGTCACCAGGCAGTACACTACTATATGCCAGATATGTTGGTTTTGTCATATCTTGCTTCCTCAGAAATTGCATCATCAGCAAAACATTTCGGGATCTTGAGGGTCTCCTCACTAAAGGTAAACTGAAGTCCTAATTTTGCTTTGTGTGTGCGATGAAGAGCAACTTGAGCGAAGAGTCTTACACATGACGGGTTGGGTTCCAGACTTTATGAATTATTGGTATAAAGTCAACACATTTCAGGGGGTTAGGGCTCCTTCCTCAGGACTGTGGGTGTGGCACAGGAGCACAGGAGCATTCCTTATACTTTCACTCAACCCAAACTCTGAAATGTTCCACCAAGTGAACACTCAGAATTATAACTAAATGCCGGAGAAGGAGAAACATTGGCTGTTTACTTTATGCCAATCGCCCATAGAGTCTGGAACCTTTCATGTGTAGAACTCAAGCTTCTTATAGCACAACAGCCTCCAGTCTGACCAGCACCATACCCGGCACCTCCAGCAGCTGAGCATCTCTGGACCTTCACCAGGTGCAACCAACCATCAAAGAGCTCCAAAGATTCGGAGTATGTAGGAAGGTGGTGGGTTGTTGCAGTATACACTGTACACCAACCTAAAGGTGGCACTGTGCCATTTCTTCAGGCTGGAAGAAGACCATTGAGGATTAACTTGTCCCCTACTATGAGCTCCAGGCAGCCATCTTGGGGAGGGCAGCACATTTTATTGCATGCTGAAATCCTGACAGATACGGGCAGCCAACTTGATACAGAATTCCATAAAGAGGAGAACCTACATCATTCTGTGTGCCCACAGTCTGCTGGAGTCCTGAATCCTGCCCAGAGCTGCCACATACCCAAAGATTCACTCTATTGTTCTGCTCTGCAAAAGTTTTCTGAAATGTCAGTTGGAGATCCATTACAAGTACAGATGGCCATCAAAACCTGAAAAAGGTTCCAAACCTCTTACAGTGTTCAAAACCCCAAACAAATGAGTTATATTTTACCATCTTCTTATAGCTGGAACACAAGTTACCGAGCCATGTGGATATGCATACTCCGCTCTGCCCACAACAAGCTCCTTACTGCCCCTCACAGGTCAGCGTGGAGTAGAGCACAGGGACTTTGACCCAGGACGGCTCCTTAGAAGCATATTGGATATCCACATGAACCTGGCTGCATGGTGCTCTATAAAATGAACCGAGAGGGCATCATGTCATTTCCACAGCTGCAGCATTCCCTGAACTGGCCTCCCTGGGCCTGCAGTTATCTTTCAAGTGTATGTCCAGCCATGACCCAAATATACAACCAAACCATTGATGGCGGAAGAAGTAGATCCTATAATGCTGCGTTATAAATATTCATTTCCTCCTGGCCAATCACTATGAGGTGTATTGGCAATGGTGCACGCTGGGAGAAAATATAAAGACTTGGACCTGACCTGGTGAAGATCTTCTCTGTGCGCCTGCCTGGGTAGGGTGTGTGAAGGACGTTTCATGCTCTTAGGCCACATGCACACTGGGTGTCTAATCCAATCTCAATCTGCATCCAATCCCAGTTGCCTGCCAAATACCTAGTTCCGGGCATACATCTCTCAACGTATATGACCCTAAATATGAGCAGCACTTCTTGGAACAGTGTCCAGCCGCATCCAGACACCCAGGGGCCAAATGGCCAGTTTGCATGTGGCCTTAGGCCTACTGCCTAAGAAGGGCCCCCATGTGCCTGAGCCTAGGCTCACACCAGCTGGAGTTGGAGGACCTTCAGCTGGGGGATGACTTTACCTCACTGCAGAGTTTATACAACATCAGGTCTACAGCAATCAACGTGTTTCTTTAAAAGTTTTGATGGGTTAAGATATTGATTGTCCCCAGCCAGTACACATGGTGGAGGTTCTAGCTTGGCCTACAATGAAGGATCTTGGAGCCCCACACACAGTAGAGGATCTGTCTGGAGCAGATCTGTCGGTAGCCACCCTATGTGGCCCCTTTTATCGATGCTGGGGGGGAAGGGTACAATGTCAGGGTGTAATATTCTCTTTTATATCTATACAAACTATATTATACAACGCATGAAGAGGATGGTATGACCTCATACGTATGCAGACTCGGATTGTACAATGAGTGATGTCTCAATCCTCCCAATATCATGGATATTTATTTATTTTATTTATTTATTTCAGGTACTTATATAGCGCCGTCAATTTACGCAGCGCTTTACATATACATTGTACATTCAGATCAGTCCCTACCCTCAAGGAGCTTACAATCTAAGGTCCCTAACTCACATTCATACATACTAGGGACAATTTAGACAGGATCCAATTAACCTACCAGCATGTCTTTGGATATTTCCAACTCATCCAACCTGATTGGCGGTTTGGATTGGACGATCTGTGATATCATCACACGAGGAATGTCTGTACATAGCAGATTTCACAATGGCTGATATTAGACATGTCCACATCCGTCTTCTCCAATGTCTGATATGACTGGAGAGCTGAAGATGGATCATTTCTGTATTCTCTGTATTTCAGTATTTATCTACACCTGGCAGCTGCTTCCAACTTCTCCATAGTATAAATAGTTCCTCTTCCATCGCTATGCTGTAGTGCGGTGAGGTTAGAAAAGTACATGTATCACTTTTTCTGTGTTTAATGCATTGGAAAGCCTATAGAAGTCAATGGCAAAACATGAACATACATACAGCGAGCTCTGATGTGTTGGCAGCGGGTATTAACAAGCCTGTAGAGCCCAGTCCCAGCTCATGGTGGGGTCATGGGTGTAAATCCCATGGTTCCTCCTAGTATGGGGTATAAATAACAAGGAGGGGAGGAGTCAGGGAGGAGAGGAGCTAGCAGGGTAAGAAGTGGTACTTGAGCCCTTGTAGGAGGACTAGGGCCTAGGCAGAATAGACCACCTTACAATCCACCAGGCCATTACGTAGACGGGTTCCAGTGGATTTCAGGGTGCTTTATGCTGGGGCGTAAGACTGGTTCTGGTGGATTGTAGGGTGGTCTGTGCCCTGGGAACTAATACATTGACTGGTTCCAGTGAATTGTAGGGTGGGCTATACCCTGGGACTAAGTACATAGACTGGTTCCAGTGGATTTTAGGGTGGGCTATACCCAAGGAGTGAGTACATACACTGGTTCCAGTGGTTTGTAGGGTGGGCTATACCCAGGGAGTAAGTACATAGACTGATTCCAGAGGATTTTAGGGTGGGCTATACCCAGGGAGTAAGTACATAGACTGGTTCTGGTGGATTGTAGGGTGGTCTATACCTTGGGAGTAAGTACATAGACTGGTTCTGGTGGATTGTAGGGCGGTCTATACCCTGGGAGTAAGTACATAGACTGGTTCCAGAGGATTTTAGGGTGGTCTATACCCAGGAAGTAAGTACATTGACTGGTTCCAGTGGATTGTAGGGTGGTCTATACCCTGGGAGTACATACATAGACTGGTTTGAGTGGTTTGTAGGGTGGGCTATACCCAGGAAGTAAGTACATTGACTGGTTCCAGTGGATTGTAGGGTGGTCTATACCCTGGGAGTACATACATAGACTGGTTTGAGTGGTTTGTAGGGTGGGCTATACCCAGGAAGTAAGTACATAGACTGATTCCAGAGGATTTTAGGGTGGGCTATACCCAGGGAGTTAGTACATACACTGGTTCCAGAGGATTTTAGGGTGGGCTATACCCAGGGAGTAAGTACATAGACTGGTTCTGGTGGATTGTAGGGTGGTCTATATCCTGGGACTAAGTACATAGACTGGTTCCAGTGGATTTAGGGTTGGCTATACCCGGGAAGTAAGCACATAGACTGGTTTCAGTGGATTGTAGGGTGCTCTATACCTGGGAACAAAGTACATAGACTGATTCCAGAGGATTTATGGTGGGCTATACCTGAGGAGTAAGTACATAGACTGGTTCCTGTGGATTGAAGGGTGGACTATACCCAGGGAGTAAGTACATAGACTGTTCCAGTGGATGGTAGGGTGGTCTATACCCTGGGGACTAAGTACATAGACTGGTTCCAGTGGATGGTAGGGTGGTCTATACCCTGGGGAGTAAGTACATAGACTGGTTCCAGAGGATGGTAGGGTGGTCTATACCCTGGGGAGTAAGTACATAGACTGGTTCCAGAGGATGGTAGGGTGGTCTATACTCTGGGGAGTAAGTACATAGACTGGTTCTGGTGGTTTGTAGTGTGGTCTATCCCAGGGGTAGGTTCATAGAAAGGTTCTGGTGGATTGTAAGGTGGTTTATACAATGTGAGTAGGGAAATAGACTGTAGGGTGGACTCAACCCAGAGAGTAAGTACATACTATAGACTGGTTCCAGTGGATTCTGGGGTGCTCTATGCCCACAGGGTAAGTACATAGACTGGCTAGGTAAACTGTTGGTGGCCAGGAGAAGGAGGGATGGGCATCCTGGTGCTGGAGAATGACCACACATCTTGTACCCCAGGATCCTACTTTAAAGTGGGTCAGGTTTTTGGAGTGACCCCTGATGGGCCTGGCTTGTGACCACAGAACTTGGACCCCATAGAGCTAAGCTAGAACAGGTAAGTGTGTTATTTCTGATAAGGTAAGTAACTAAGTGAGTGACCTGGAGAGAGGTCTCAAATATTGTTCAGTTGTAGGATGTGATGGGGAACTGAGATCATAACTGAACACAGTCACAGAGTGTGATCACCAACATCATCTACAAAAATAGTCGGCTTCCTCTGTGAACATTAATGGAGCAACTGAGTACACGACATTCATCATAGGAGGAAGTTGTGTGTGGTCAGCGGGGGGAGGGAGATAAGAACCATCTACTGCCACTCTCATACTGACACTTCTCCTGAGTCCGGAGGATGAGGATGACCCCACCGAGCTGGACCCTCTTCACCCTGAGTGAGTGTGACCCCCACCATAGACTCTGCACAGTACTACTTCTCTTGTCCTGTATGTCGGGTGTAATTCTCAGTATCTGTTCTTATTCTGTATGTATGGACTCTGCACAGTACTACTTCTCTTGTCCTGTATGTCGGGTGTAATTCTCAGTATCTGTTCTTATTCTGTATGTATGGACTCTGCACAGTACTACTTCTCTTGTCCTGTATGTCGGGTGTAATTCTCAGTATCTGTTCTTATTCTGTATGTATGGACTCTGCACAGTACTACTTCTCTTGTCCTGTATGTCGGGTGTAATTCTCGGTATCTGTTCTTATTCTGTATGTATGGACTCTGCACAGTACTACTTCTCTTGTCCTGTATGTCGGGTGTAATTCTCGGTATCTGTTCTTATTCTGTATGTATGGAGATTTTTATTTGTAAAAACAAACAAGATACATAATAACAGACTGACTTAAAATAACATAAATACAACAATTACTGACATGTTGTTTAGGTCAAAAACTTAGCAGTTAAAAAAAGGGCATTAATAGGAAACAAATGTCACAATTAGACTCCTTTCCATAAGTCTATACTTCTCCAACATTTCCTAATTTCCAAACCCTTAATCCATCGTAACTCGGATAACACTAAACCTGCAATTTTACTGGAGATAAACTGTTCATTATGCATGGCAACTTTAGTCCTTGCATGCCATTGATAGTACTTGACTACGGTAATGATGATGTACATTGTCCCTCTATCTACACCGTGTATTGTTGGGGGAACACCATAAAGCCTGTCTGAGCAACTTAGGTTTTCCAACCTTTGGATCCCAACTCCAGCAGCTACTTCCTTCCAGACTTCACGGCTTCCCCAACAATCCACCAAGAAATGCTCCATGGACTCCTCCTGATTACAGCCCAAAGGGCAGATCCTTTCAGATGCGGCCAGACCTTTCATGTTCCCCCTCACATACATCTTCCCATGGAGAGACAGCCAGGCAATGTCATGAAACTTTGAGGGTAATCTGGGGCTATTCAACAACTTTAAGCTTTCCTCCATAACAGCTGTAGTGCAGTCTCTGAGTACAAGTGGAGAACAGAAAAAGGTCCTACAGATCCTCCGGTATAACAATTTCCTTGGACTTTTTTCAAGGTAGGATTTCTCAATCCCCCACCTCCTCAGAGACTTCAGAGCTGAGTCCAGATATGGTGGGAGATAACCCTGAGTACATCTCTTCCTCTTGAGAGAACCGCCCCGCATCCAGGACTCTGCACGAGGCAATATCCAGGCCCTAACACTGTTTACCCACGGAGGGCCAACATCGGAGTCCAAACACCCAAAATTAACTTTAAGAAACAGAGAATCAAAAAACACCTTAGGATTTATCATATTCAACCCACCCTCTTTGTTCAGCAGGTAAGTAACCCCTCTTTTTATTGGATTCAGTCTATTACCCCAGAAGAGCTGAAAAAACAGACTGAAGAGCCTTACAGAGAAAGATTCTGGCAACGGAAAAACCATAGAGACATATAGAAAGATAGGAATTAAGTACGTCTTCAACATTTTGACCCTTTCTCTGTAGGTCAACTTGCAATTCTTCCATCGCTGAACCCTTGCATTACCAGCATCCAATTTCTCCTCCCAATTTAGCCTGGCATTATCTTCCCTTCCAAACTTAACCCCTAAGATCTTAAGACAACTTGAAGCTTTTGCAAACTGGGGCAGATCAAAATCTGGATCACCCTGCAGTGTCCAGAGAGCTTCGGTCTTCTCAAAGTTGATAAGAGACCCAGAGGCCTCAGAGTAAGTTCCAATGGAAGCTGCTAGCAACTGGGCCTCATGGGAGGTGGACACCACTACAGTGACATCATCCGCATAAGCGAATACGGATAGGGCCGAGGCATGGGGCACAGGTACCCCCCGAAAATCACACTCCTGCAGTGATCTCAAAAAAGGATCAATGGCAAAAACATATAAGAGGGGACTCAAGGGGCAACCCTGCCTCACCCCAGCCTCAACCCCAAAAGTACCGCCCTGCCACCCATTGATAAGTGGAAAACTCTCAGCTTTCCAGTATAAAGTTCTCAGCCAATCAACAAATAACCTTGGGATACCATACTTTAACAAAGTCGCCCACAGATACCCATGGTCAACCCTGTCAAAAGCTTTAGCTTGGTCTAAACTCACCATATACTTCCCATGCCTAAGAACCTTACACCTCTCAAAAGCTTCCCTCAGGGAAATGAGAGCACCATAAATATTCCGCCCTTTTACCGTGCCATACTGACAGTCTGTCAATAGTGCTGGAGAAAAACACTTCAACCTAGAAAATAATATTTTTGCCAGAATCTTCCGGTCTACATTTAAAAGGGCTATAGGCCTCCAATTCTTGATGTCATTAGGTTCTCTACCCTTGAACAGCAGAACTAAGGATGATACTCTCATGGATGGAGGCATCAGGCGTTTCTCCAAACAACTTTTAAACACATCCACAAGAATCGGAGCCAGGAGCTCTTTAAATTTCTTATAAAATTCAGCTGTAATGCCATCAGGTCCTGGTGCCTTCTTTTGACGTAATTTATCAATAGCTTCCCTAACTTCCTCCACCGTTATGTCTGCTGTCAAAGGAGAAAAATCCAAATTATCAACAACAGGACCTGGAACCGCCTCCAAGAACTGTGCCATCTTCTTCTTATCCAAACCCTTCTCCCGAAATAAGTCAGCATAGTATGATCTTACCACTCCCAGAATACCCTCCTGAGACTCCTGCAAAATCCCCTGGGAATCCTTCAGGCCCATCATTAACTTCCTAGTCACCTTGTCCCTACAATTTTCAAAGGGATCAGGTGTCCCTGGGGATCCATAATCCCGTTCAAATACCAGGGAGTTGTATCTGCTATATTGATATTGACTTAGCTCAGATTTTACTTGATCAATCTTCCTCCCTGCCTCCAACCCGCCAGAATAAAGCGACTCCAGCTCTTTCCTCAGCCTGAGATAATAACTATATCTACTTTTCCCCATTTTAGCAGACAACTTCCTCAAGAGAGAAGAGATGTCCTTTTTAACATCCTCCCACCAATCCGCAGTACAGTCATAGAAGTCTAGTCTCTCATCATGGTGTTGCAAGAGGTTCTGTACTTGTTGCTGGACAGATACATCTTCTAAAAGATTAGAGTTTAGCCTCCATAGCCCCCTGCCCATATCAGGATGCTTACAGGTTCCCAGACAAAAGTAAAGGGCCACATGATCTGAGTAAGGTACCAGCTTCTCACTCATATTGGTCACCAATTCTGTAGGACTTACCAGTGCCATATCTAGTCTGCTTTTGATATTACCGCGAAAGAAGGTGAAGCCTGGCTTCCTGCCATTTTGTGCAAAAATATCACTTAAACCGGTTTGCAAAATAATACGATTAAGAACTTTGGAGTCACTACCCACCACCCTACCAGAAGAACGGTCACTTGATGTCCTAGTGACATTAAAGTCTCCTACCATAACCACAGGGACTGATGTAAAAAGATATGATTTCACATCATTAAATAACCCGATTCTTCCTGCTATTGTTTGAGGCCCATATATGTTAATTAATCGGAGTCTCCTGCCGTGAATTGTTACCTCCAATATAAGACATCTTCCCATTGACACCTCAGTGAGTCTATGCACCGTCACATCCTTAGTATTGAAAAGGATGGCAACACCTGCATAAGACTCCACAGCCAAAGACCAAAATGAGGGTCCTGTGTGCCACTCCCTCTCTGCCTCCCGCATAAGTCCAACAGATGTTAGATGTGTCTCTTGTAAAAAATAGACATCAGCATCCAGGTACCTGAGGTGTTCAAAATCGGCATGCCTTGTCCTCCTGTTTTTAATGCTGTTCACATTGCTGGAGACAATGTTTAGAGAAAAACCTGCCATCACAGCAAAGAGGAGAAAAAATAAGACCCCCATTATAAGTCAGAATCGGAGTCACTCTGCTGACTACCAGTTTCCATATCAGATTCTGCGGATCCAGGATCAGGGGGCGGACGCCTTTTAGTGGGCGGGTCATCCTCTGAGCCAGTCGCATACTCTTTTCCCACCCTTTTTAATTCCTGCTCCAGTTCCTGGGCCTCCAGAGAATAGGAACCCACATCCGAATCCGATAACGCTTCATACCTATTGGTGGAAAGTGCCGTACCCACTTCTGGTGCCCCTTTCACTTTTTTAGCTGACTTCTGCACTAATATCCAGTCACTTTCGGGTTTACGGGTAGACTTATCTTTTTTATTCCTCCTCTTCTGACCAGTGATCTTCACAGAGACAGGAACTGGAACAGAAGAAGAGTGTGGGGCCGGCTGCTCCTCAGCCTGCTGAACACTGTCCGCCCGCCCAGGAGTAGTCTCCTGGACCTCCGGGACCACCTCCTCCCTAGTCAATACAGCCCCATTCATTAAAGCTTCCTCCTCTAGTTGTTCTGCTGCAGCCAACAATTAATTGTCTGCAGATTCCCCATCCTTATTATGGAAGGCCTCCGGGCAATCCCTATGGAAATGGCCAAGCCCACCACACAGATTGCACTTAACCTTCTCACAGGTAGAACTGATGTGGCCAACCTCCCCACAAAGATTACACTTCAGGATCGTACAAACATTCGCCACATGGCCAGATTTACCACATTTATAACATAACCTGGGCTGACCTGCATAGAAGCAAACTCCTCTCTCCCGCCCAATGAAAAAAGAGTTTGGCAGGTGATGGGTAACATTGTTACTTTGCCTCAACTTAACAAGAACCCTCCAACCACCCGTCCAGATCCCATCACTGTCTTTAGTTTTTGTCAACTCAGAAACCATTTCACAATGTCTTCTGAGCCAGATGACAACATCCTGGGGGGGCACAGACTCATTCCAGAACATGATGGTAACATTTGCTGTGTCAGGTTTGGAGATGGGAATAAAGATGAAATTCCTCCAACCCTCTTTGTCCCGCAAACCACTGAAACTGGCCCAGAACCTGTCTAAGTCAGACATGAGCTTAAAGCTGACATCATAACCTTGTCTGTCAGGGAGATTGATGACTGCCAGTATGTCTGCAGGAGCAAACCCCATCTGATGACACAGCAACTCCCTTACTACAAACCTCCTATCAGGGAGCTCCTCTCTGGAACCCCTATGCTTCAATCTGACCACATTCCTTCTCTTAAAGGCCTGACCAGTATAACTGTTACTGGTGGAAAAAGAAGGGGCCCCACGGCTCCAGGCATTCCGAGGAGGGACATGACCAGATGGACCAGCATTCCCTTGTGGAGCAGGTGGTGGATCCACCAAAGGGGGGAAATCCTGAGAGTTATTCTGAACTGACTCCTCCATCGCTACATTCTCAGAGCCCTCAGACTGCTGATGACCCCATTCAGATATACCAGCATTGATAACATCAGGATTATTCACCACATCAATATTAGTGACATCATCACTGCACCTCATATCATCATTACTAGTTACCTCAGTGTTACTCCCCCCATGAACACCAGTCACCCCAGCATGGCTCCCCCCAGCATGGCTCCCACCATGAACACCAGTCCCCCCAGCATGGCTCCCCCCAGCATGGCTCCCCCCATGAACACCAGTCACCCCAGCATGGCTCCCACCATGAATACCAGTCCCCCCAGCATGGCTCCCCCCAGCATGGCTCCCCCCAGCATGGCTCCCACCATGAACACCAGTCCCCCCAGCATGGCTCCCACCAGGAGTACTAGTGGCAGCAGCACTGTTCTCACAATCCATGTGCTGGGAGTCCACCATGTCACTCCTCTGAGTCTCCTGTACTGTAAATCTCTGCTGGGTTATACTGATGTTCCCACCACCCTCCAGAGCTGGAAGTCCAGCAGGAGGATCTACTCCAACCTCACTGTCCTCCAGAGGCTGCACAGTCCTCCCTTCAGGAGACACATGTGGTGGCTGCGTGCGTTGGACCGGATCCCCAGAGTCTGACTCTGTAGAAGACTCAATCCTTCCACTCAATCCTGCCTCAAATCGATCACGATTGTGGTACACCTCCGCCACTGGTCCCAGTTCTTCCAGAACAGCATCAATGTCCTTTGACACGCCGGCCAGTTCAATGCCCAGGGAGTTCAGTTTGCTGTCATATAAAATTTCCTTCTTGGGGTTGGCAGCTTTAAGTCTATAAACACAGTCAATCTGCTGCTGGATCTTAGTCTTGGCTTTTCTCAGGGACTCCATTCTTTTTACCAGGAAAGGAATTTTGTCAGCCAGGTGCAGCGCAGGTTCAGACTTTAACACTTTCTGCTTTGCGGCTGCAGGACGCTTGAAATCCTGATCCACCTTCCCATTACCAGTGCTGGTCTGAGGGTCTCTGCTGGGTGTAGATGGCTTCACTGGGGCAGATTGTGGAAAATTATTACCACCCTCCTCTTTATTCTGCTGCAACTTAGAGCGCAATGAACGTCTCTGGCTGCTGCCCACCATTACACACTGTTGTAAGTTCTCTTTAATGGTTTTCTGTTCTAAGGAAGTTCTGGTGTATTTACGAGGAGTACTGGTAGAAACCGATGTCTCTGCTCCACTCTGAGCTCTATGAGCTGCACTCTGCTGAGCTTGCTGTGGTTGTAATGGCTGACTGGATTGGATCACGCTTCCAGAACTTGGACTGTACTGGGTGGTATTAGTAAGTTGCTGGACTGAATGAGCCCCACTCTGCGGGGTTTGCATTGATTGTAATGACTGGCTGGATTGAGTTGCACTTCCAGAGTTTGGATTGTGCTGAGCAATAACAGGTCTCTGAGCAGACTGAGCTGCACTGTGCTGGGCTTGCAATGGCTGGCTGGATTGGATCACGCTTCCAGAACTTGGACTGTACTGGGTGGTATTAGTAAGTTGCTGGACTGAATGAGCCCCACTCTGAGGGGTTCTTTGAGTTGCACTTCCAGAGTTTGGACTGTGCTGAGTGATAATAACATGTCTCTGAACAGACTGAGCTGCACTGTGCTGGGCTTGCTGGGCCTGCAATGACTGGCTGGTCTGAGAACTCTTTTGCTGAATAACATCTCCAGACTTCCTCTTATCAGTATTATCGGTACTTTTCATACAAACATTTCCACGTCTACTTACAGTCTCTGCAGATTGCTTCCCATTCCCAGAACTCTGTCCTCCTGCTTCACCACCAACCACAGCTTCACCTGACAGTCTTTGTGTAGGCCGGAAACCCTGGGACTCTCCTGAGAGAGATCCCCGCCCAGGGGAGCCCAACCCTGGGCTTGTACCAGACATCAGAGGAGCTCAGCACCACACAGACTTCAGCTGCTCCACAAGCAGCCACACCCTCTGCACAGTACTACTTCTCTTGCCCTGTATGTTGGGTGTAATTCTCGGTATCTGTTCTTATTCTGTATGTATGGACTCTGCACAGTACTACTTCTCTTGTCCTGTACATCGGGTGTAATTCTCGGTATCTGTTCTTATTCTGTATGTATGGACTCTGCACAGTACTACTTCTCATGTCCTGGTTCTCGGTATCGGTTCTTGCAGTGTATGGTGTATTCGGAGGGTGGTGTTTCTGCGTATAAGAAGGAGCTAGTGTTGGGTCTTTCTATGGTGTTCTCTCTGGACTCGTATTCATCCTATAACTCAATATAATGGTCATGTGACATGCAATTTGGACACACCCACATCTTATCACTTCTCAGATCTCCGATCAGTTTGGGTGCAGAAGACGGGCAAAGGGACTGGAGGAGGGGAGATGATGGAAGATATTGTAGTGGGGGGGGGAGATGATGGAAGTGAATTTTACCCAAAACCTCCATATTTGTGGTCCGACATCTGGTTCCAATCACAAAATGGAAACAATTCTGACCTTCACCCAAAACCTCAATATATGGGGGACAGCTCCTTGTTCCATAGAGCCAACTGCCAACTGGACACAATTCTGACCTTCACCCAAAACCTCAATATATGGGGGGCAGGTCCTTGTTCAATAGAGCCAACTGCCAACTGTACACAATTCTGACCTTCACCCAAAAACCTCAATATATGGGGTGCAGCTCCTTGTTCCATAGAGCCAACTGCCAACTGGCCACAATTCTGACCTTCACCCAAAACCTCATTATATGGGGGACAGCTCCTTGTTCCATAGAGCCAACAGGACAGAATTCTGACCTTCACCCAAAACCTCAATATATGGGAGACAGCTCTTTGTTCCATAGAGCCAACTGGACAGAATTCTGACCTTCACCCAAAACCTCAATATATGGGGGACAGCTCCTTGTTCCATAAAGCCAACTGCCAACTGGACACAATTCTGACCTTCACCCAAAACCTCAATATATGGGGGGCAGCTCCTTGTTCCATAGAGCCAACTGCCAACTGGACTCAATTCTGACCTTCACCCAAAACCTCAATATATGGGGGGCAGCTCTTTGTTCCATAGAGCCAACTGCCAACTGGACACAATTCTGACCTTCACCCAAAACCTCAGTATATGGGGGACAGCTCCTTGTTCCATAGAGCCAACTGCCAACTGGCCACAATTCTGACCTTCACCCAAAACCTCAGTATATGGGGGACAGCTCCTTGTTCCATAGAGCCAACTGCCAACTGGACACAATTCTGACCTTCACCCAAAACCTCAATATATGGGGGGCAGCTCCTTGTTCCATAGAGCCAACTGCCAACTGGACTCAATTCTGACCTTCACCCAAAACCTCAATATATGGGGGGCAGCTCCTTGTTCCATAGAGCCAACTGCCAACTGGACACAATTCTTTTTTTTTTTAATCCAACAAGATTTTATTAAATTTGCAGGGAAAGCATTACAAGCATTGTAGCCAGGTTTACACATCACCTCTTGTGCTACACATAATCCAATAGTAGAGTAACAATCTCCATATAACATTGCTAAACGGTTATTCTGATCACAGTCAACCTCTATCCAGGTCTCACCCGGCATTAATACCTAACAACCTGTCATATACCAGTTCCATAGGTGCCAATCCCGGTACATCTAACCATGGACCCCATATTTTTTCAAATTTTTGCATGCTACCTCTATGTTGGTAAATCAACTTTTCCATTTTTAGAGTTGTGTTAATACTTTCAGTCTACTCTTTAACAGTCGGTGACCTATCGGACTTCCAGTGAGTCATAATCAGTCTTCTGGCTTGAAAAAGTACTCTATGCACAGCTTCTCTGTTGTGACCTTCCCATTCGTATTCCTCCAGAGCACCCAAGAGACACGCTCTAGGGTCCTGTGGAAGACCCACATCAAAGATTGAGTTAATAGTTTGAACCACTCCTGCCCAGTACTTATGCAACTTGGGGCATCTCCACAGCATATGAATCAGATCTCCATGTTCCCGTTTACACCTAGTACATGTTGGTTCCGTCAGCCTGTTCATTAGATGTAATCTGTGCGGAGTATAATATGTTCTCAATAGAATATATAATTGGGTGAGTTTTTGTGACACATTAAGTGAACATTGGTTCACTGCCTGAAAGATCTCCTCCCACTGATCCTCATCTAACTGCCCCACCTCTGCCTCCCACCTCTCTCTCACCCTCAAGGGATGCCGTCCCATCACGGATTGCAACAGGATGGCATAGCATTGAGAGATAAATCCTTTAGATGAGCCAGCATCCTCCAAAAGTTTGAAGACCGGGGTCGGGGACGTGTGCCACTCCGAGGAGCGGCCCTGTGTCTGTACTGCGTGTCTAAGTTGCATATAATAGAATAACATTGATGCTGGCAGGTTATACGCTTCTTTTAGATCAGCAAATGTTCGCAACACACCTTCCCTAAATATATGCTTGATATGAGTAATTCCAAACTGCTTCCAACGAGTTCCGCATTGTAGTTTAGCTAGTTCCCCATATGTGTCATTGTGCCAAATGGGACTATATTCCATATATCCATCTACGTTTTGGAGATATTTGGACTTATTCCACACCTTTTGAATTAGGCTAAACGTTGGGTATTTTTTATGTGGTTTAGTGAAGGCCAATGCCTCTAAAGCCATGTGTATCGGTCCCTTACCTACTGTATGGATCATTAGCCTGTGGGATGAGTTGTGTGACGGGACAAATGTACCAATCAGATGCTGCAGTTGGGAGGCCAGGTAGTACAGCCATGGATTGGGCAATGCCAATCCACCGCAGTCCCTGGGTCTCTGTAGGTGTTCCAATTTGATCCGGGCGGGACCATTTTTCCAAATAAGGGTTCGGAAAATGGCATTGACTATGTGAAATATTTTTAAGGGAATAACCATAGGGGTATTGTGTAGAAAATAAAGTAACTGGGGCATAAGAATCATTTTCACTAAATTTACTCTACCTGCTACTGACATTAAAAGAGAGTTCCATGTCTTAATTTTGTCTCTAAAACGCTGTAGGAGTGGAAATATATTTAGATGTATAAAGTCTCGGGGTTGGGACGTAATTTGAATCCCCAAATATTTGAAAGTAGTGGCAATCGGGATGGGGCAAGTGGCGCAAACCTCCTGTGAATCATCTCCATCCAATAAGAGAAGGGCAGACTTCGACCAATTTATGTGAAGGCCAGAGAACCTCCCAAATTTAGATATGGTCGACATGGCCTCTTGAAGGGAGGGGCCAGTGTCACCGAGTAGGAGCATGGTATCATCAGCATACAACATAATTTTTTCCTGCATGTCACCGTAGCAGAAGCCCGTAATGCCCAGATTTGCCCTGATCTCGATCGCCAAAGGCTCAATAGCCAGTGCAAAGAGGAGGGGAGACAGGGGGCATCCCTGCCTTGTACCCCTCCTCAACACAAAACTTGGGGATAGGTAGCCTGCAACCCTCACAGCGGCCTCCGGCTGGCTATAAAGGAGCCTAACCCAAGAGACATACCGGGGGCCGAATCCGAAACTCCGCAAGACCGACCACAGATAGTTCCAGTCTATGCTGTCAAATGCCTTAGTGGCATCCAATGACAGCAAGGCCCTGGAACCCATATTGTCTGCCTTGGATTGCATGTTAAGGAATAGCCTTCTCAAATTGACTGCCGTCGACTTGTTGGGCATAAAACCAGCTTGGTCTCCATGGACAATTGAAGTAATAACTCCATTTAGTCTAATGGCCAGAGCTTTCGCTAATATTTTCACGTCACTCTGTAGCAGAGAAATTGGGCGATACGCCCCGGGATCTACTGGATCCTTACCAGGCTTGAGCAGCAAAACAATATTGGCCTTTGACATTGATGCTGGTAGACGGCCTTCCTCCCGGGCTCTATTAAAGACTTTAAGCAACTGGGGCAATAATTCAGTAGTATACTGTTTGTATATTTCTATGGGGATTCCGTCTTCCCCGGGCGCTTTGCAGTTAGGAAAAGATCCAACCGCATCCTGTAGTTCTTCTACTGTAAGAGGATTCTCCAGGAGCCCTCTCTGATCTTTGTTTAATCTAGGGAAATCTATCTGTTCTAAGTATTGTTCTAACTCCTCAGATGTATAAGATGTATCCTGCTTATACAAATCTTCATAAAAAGTGTTTAGTTCCTGCATCACTTTCTCAGGTGTGTTAACTATGTTACCCGCTTTAGTTCTGATAGCACCTATAGTTGGGGACTTCTGGTACGAATTTGCGATTCTCGCTAGTATGCGACCTGTTTTCTCGCCCTCCTCAAAAAACGCCTGCTTAGCAAAGAATCTCTTCTTATCGGCCGAGGAGGATAGCAGCTGTCTGTATGCAGAGAGAGCCGCCTGCCATGCCTCCCTGGTCGAATCAGAAGGATCCGTGACATATAACTGTTCCATCTCCTGTACTTTGGTTTCAAGTTCATTTTTAAGTGCGGAAGATTCCTGTTTAACCTTATTCATTTCAGCTATTAACACACCCCTCAAATATGCCTTGAAGGCATCCCATTGCCCAATTATCGATTCATTTGGATCCTGGGTGCGGAAAAACTCACACATGCTCCCAACTATCCCCTCATGTGAGCGGAACAGTTTCAACCAAAAAGCATTGAACTTCCAAGGGGCTTTAGGTAGTGTAACTATTGGGGCAATTATAAGCCGTATAACCACTGGTGAATGGTCGGATACACTGCGGGGCCTATGTATCATATCAGAAACAAACGGGAGCATGTTTAAGCTGCACACACCCAGGTCAATTCTAGATAAACAACCATGGGTTTTGGAAAAGCATGTAAATTGTCTCACTCCTGGGTTCCTATGTCTCCAGACATCCACCCAGCCCACCTCTTGCAAGAACCGCGCCAGGGGGGTAACCGTGGAGAGGGCAGAGGCTCCGGGTCCTGGGTGTCTATCTTCCACTGGATTTAAACAGCAGTTAAATTCCCCCGTTACCAACAGCGGTGCGTCAGGCCTGTCATCTATAAATGTCAGCAGGGACCTAAGCACCGCCGTCGTGAAGGGGGGGGGAATATATACTACCGCCAGCACACAAATCAATGTGCCCAACCTGCAATGAAGAAAAACATATCGACCTTCACTATCAATTTCATGTGCAATTTCTTCAAAGTCCAGGTTACCATGGATCAACATGCTCACCCCCCTGGAATAGGAGGTGTGCGTGGAGTGATAGGCCTTTCCCACCCAGGAGTATCTCAGAAAGCTCACAGTGTCCGCAGTCAAGTGGGTTTCTTGGTAGCAAAGAATTCCGGGAATGTACTTCTTCAGGCACATGCGAATCATGGTGCGCTTCAGCGGGGAATGTAACCCCCTAACGTTCCAGGATACTAATGGGATGTCCGCCATGTCCGCTGGTAGGTAAGTAGTGTTGACCGGTACTTTGGGTGTCCACTTCTGTAGCGAGGTTCTGCTAGGTTTGACGTAAGGTTGATGTATTCATGTCCTGTTGAGATATTCTTCTCTCTGCTTGTAACTCTTATTGCTAAAACTTTCCCCGCTTCAATTGGGGGTGGTGAAAAGGAAAACTTTCTTGTGTTATAAACTGCACATTCTGCCAACATGGCAACTTTAGCAACGCATGCGACAGTACATCGCTCTTTTTTACTGGAAACAATCATTTGTAGGTTCGACTTTTGATCCAATTCGCTCTCATTGCACTGCTTAGGAATATTCAGTCCCCCAGCCAAGGAGCATCTGACAACACTGGAAATTAGAGAATGAGGTATGCTCTGGTTACCCATCTAGAAAAAAGGGGAAACAAAACGACTGTTTCTATTATCCCAGTCTTCTGTAAGTGTCCGATTTAGTCTTGTCAATCTTCTTCTTGTGGAGCTTGCCGTTTCAGTGCCTGCTCATTTCTATCCAACCAGACTGAGGCATCCTTAGCAGATTCAAAGAATTGTGCTTGGCCTCTCACCACAATCCGAAGCTTCGCCGGATATAACATGGCGTATGGGAGTTGCAGAAGTCGCAGTCTGCGTTTCACATCTGTGAATTTAGCTCTGCGCCTCTGGACCTCTGCCGAAAAGTCCGGATAGAAAGACACCCGAACACCATTGTGGAGGACATTTGCCTTCTCACGAGCATGTCTCAACACTGCTTCTCTATCCTTGTAATGTAAAATTCTTGCAAGAATGGATCTTGGAGGGCCCCCCGGCGGAGGAGGGCGTGAGGGCACTCTATGGGCACGTTCCACCGCAAACAATGGGGAGAATGCATTTTTCCCAAAAAGTTCCATTAGCCAGTTTTCAACATAGGTGGTGGGGTCCCTGCCCTCCACTTTCTCAGGCAACCCCACTATTCGGACATTGTTTCGCCTTAAGCGATTTTCCAAATCCTCTGCATGATCGCATGCATCCCTGGCTAATTGCAGTGCTGTTCTGGTATCCTGTGTCAAGGGTGGTAGCTGGTCTTCCATATCACTGACTCTGCTTTCCACAGCCGTGGCGCGTTCACGTATCTTTTGCATGTCTTGCCTTAGTAATGACACATCTTCTCTCAGACCCCCAAACTGCTCCTTCAAAGTGTTAACTGAAGCTGTGCAGTTGTTCACAGCTCTGAGTATGTCGGCTAGAGTAGGCTGCGTTGCGTCCGGGTCCGCTGAGCTTTGTGGTTCCCCAGATTTAAGGGCCGACTGCTCCCCCTCCTCCTCTCCCCATGGAGCCTGTGTGATGTCTGCCTGCATAGCATGTGTCCCAGCCTGGCTAGATGATTGCTCTGTTCCCAATGCCCCAGCCATTTTCTGAGCATAATAAACCATATCTCTGGGGGCGTCTTTACCAGTGGTTTTAGGTGTCTTACTTGCTTTAGGCCAAGAGTCCTTCTGCCTGTCCTGTCCGCGTGGTATGTGTTTCGCTGAAGACGCCGCGGCGCCATCTTGGATCTCCAGGCCCGTCATCTTAATCTGTCCTTTTCGGAACTTTCCTCTAGTGCAGAGTGCCGGCGGATGATCCCCTGGGGTCTCAGGATCGTGCCCGTGCTGCATAGGGCAAAATAAAGTCGGTAAGTGGGCTGGGGGAGGATCGGTTACCGGATCACTGCTGGGAGCTGTGGGAGATGCGTCCTCTCACATGCCTGCCTTGGCCACGCCCCCAACTGGACACAATTCTGACCTTCACCCAAAACCTCAGTATATGGTGGACAGCTCCTTGTTCCATAGAGCCAACTGCCAACTGGCCACAATTCTGACCTTCACCCAAAACCTCAATATATGGGGGACAGCTCCTTGTTCCATAGAGCCAACTGCCAACTGGACACAATTCTGACCTTCACCCAAAACCTCAATATATGGAGAACAGCTCCTTGTTCCATAAAGCCAACTGCCAACTGGACACAATTCTGACCTTCACCCAAAACCTCAACATATGGGAGACTGCTCCTTGTTCCATAGGGCCAACTGCCAACTGGACACAATTCTGACCTTCACCCAAAACCTCAATATATGGGGGGCAGCTCCTTGTTCCATAGAGCCAACTGCCAACTGGACACAATTCTGACCTTCACCCAAAACCTCCATATTTGAGGTTAATTTTTTTTTTTTTTGGTGATTTCATTTCTTCTTCTTCTCCTGTATTCTCATGTAGTGACTAATTTGTTTCTTTTAGTTGTATTGGGTGTTGTATGAACCATTGTGTGCACCTCTTCATGCGTGGTGATCAGATCTGTTACCATGTAATGTTACTAATACTGAGAGATAAAGAGGAAAACTGGGAAAAAAAATCAACCTAATTCTTATTTTCTTGTTACATTGTTTCCGTTGTTTTGTGATGTTTTGTAACACTAAAATATATCAAACTTTTTTTTCAAATTGCTACTATTTTGTCATTGTCTAAGAACGACCTTAAAAACATCAACATGCACACTTAAAGTTAGCAAAATGAAAATCACACAAACTGTTTACATTTTTTTATCACGTGATACAAAGAAAAAACAGAAAAATACCAGAAAGGGATAAACACAGTGAATGTTAGACAGTTGGGTTTATTCTGCACCAAAACAAAGATTTTTTTTTTTTTTTTTTTTTTGCTTTTATGCCCCCCTTTACTTTTATACTTGTATCCCTTTATTTTATTTATTTTTTGTTCACTTTTATTCCTATTACAAGAAATGTAAAATTCCCTTGTAATAAAAATAAGAGACGACAGATCCTCTTTATGGAGAGATCAAAACGACCTCAAATCTCTCATTTACCTTAACCACTTCAGCCCCGGACCATTATGCTGCCTAAGGACCAGAGGACTTTTTCCAATTTGGCACTGCGTCGCTTTAACTGCTAATTGCGCGGTCATGCAATTCTGTACCCAAACGAAATTTGCGTCTTTTTCTTCCCACAAATAGAGCTTTCTTTTGATGGTATATGATCACCTCTGCCGTTTTTATTTTTTGCGCTATAAACGGAAAAAGACCGAATTTTTTTTTAAAAAATGTTATTTTCTAATGTTTGTTATAAAAAAAATCCAATAAACTCAATTTTAGTCATACATTTAGGCCAAAATGTATTCGGCCACATGTCTTTGTTAAAAAAAAATGTCAATAAGCGTATATTTATTGGTTTGCGCAAAAGTTATAGCGTCTACAAACTAGGGTACATTTTCTGGAATTTACACAGCTTTTAGTTTATGACTGCCTATCATTTCCTGAGGTGCTAAAATGGCAGGGCAGTACAACCCCCCCCCAAATGACCCCATTTTGGAAAGTAGACACCCCAAGGAAATTGCTGAGAGGCATGTTGAACCCATTGAATATTTTTTTTTGTCCCAAGTGATTGAATAATGACAAAAAAAAAAAAATTTACAAAAAGTTGTCACTAAATGATATATTGCTCTTACAGGCCATGGGCCTATGTGGAATTGCACCCCACTACCTATCACAGTTTTGAAGGCCATAAAATGCCCAGATGGCACAAAACCCCCCAAATGACATCATTTTGGAAAGTAGACACCCCAAGCTATTTGCTGTGAGGCATGTTGAGTCCATGGAATATTTTATTTTTTTACACAAGTTGCGGGAAAGTGACAATTTTTTTTTTTTTTTGCACAAAGTTGTCACTAAATGATATATTGCTCACACAGGCCATGGGCATATGTGGAATTGCACCCCAAAATACATTTAGCTGCTTCTACTGAGTATGGGGATACCACATGTGTGGGACTTTTTGGGAGCCTAGCCGCGTACGGGGCCCGAAAACCAAGCACCGCCTTCATGATTTCTAAGGGCGTAAATTTTTGATTTCACTCCTCACTACCTATCACAGTTTTGAAGGCCATAAAATGCCAAGATGGCACAAAACCCCCCTAAATGACCCAATTTTGGAAAGTAGACACCCCAAGCTATTTGCTGAGAGGCATGTTGAGTCCATGGAAAATGTTATTTTTTGACACAAGTTGCGGGAAAGTGACAATTTTTTTTTTTTTTTGCACAAAGTTGTCACTAAATGATATATTGCTCAAACATGCCATGGGCATATGTGGAATTACACCCCAAAATATATTTTGCTGCTTCTCCTGAGTACGGGGATACCACATGTGTGGGACTTTTTGGGAGCCTAGCTTCATACGGGGCCCCGAAATCCAATCACTGCCTTCAGGATTTCTAAGGGCGTAAATTTTTGATTTCACTCCTCACTACCAATCACAGTTTCAAAGGCCATAAAATGCCCAGATGGCACAAAACCCCCCAAAATGACCCCATTTTGGAAAGTAGACACCCCAAGCTATTTGCTGAGAGGCATGGTGAGTATTTTGCAGCTCTCATTTGTTTTTGAAAATGAAGAAAGGCAAGAAAAATTTTTTTTTTTTTTTCTTTTTTCAATTTTCAAAAGTTTGTGACAAAAAGTGAGGTCTGCAAAATACTCACTATACCGCTCAGAAACTGTGATAGGCAGTGAAGAGTGAAATAAAAAATTTACGCCCTTAGAAAGCCTGAAGGCAATGCTTGGTTTTCGGGGTCCCGTACGCGGCTAGGCTCCCAAAAAGTCTCACACATGTGGTATCCCCGTACTCAGGAGAAGCAACAGAATTTATTTTGGGGTGTAATTTCACATATTCCCATGGCATGTTTGAGCAATATATCATTTAGTGACAACTTTGTGCATAAAAAAAAAAAAAATTGTCTTTTTCCCGCAACTTGTGTCACAATATAAAATATTCCATGGACTCGACATGCCTCTCAGCAAATAGCTTGGGGTGTCTACTTTCCAAAATTGGGTCATTTGGGGGGGGGGGGTTTGAACTGTCCTGGCATTTTATGCACAACATTTAGAAGCTTATGTCACACATCACCCACTCTTCTAACCACTTGAAGACAAAGCCCTTTCTGACACTTTTTGTTTACATGAAAAAATTATTTTTTTTTGCAACCCCCAAACATTATATATTTTTTTAAAGCAAATGCCCTACAGATTAAAATGGTGGGTGTTTAATTTTTTTTTTTTTTCACACAGTAATTACGCAGCGATTTTTCAAACGCATTTTTTGGGGAAAAAACACACTTTTTTAAATTTTAATGCACTAAAACACACTATATTGCCCAAATGTTTGATGAAATAAAAAAGATGATCTTAGGCCGAGTACATGGATACCAAACATGCCATGCTTTAAAATTGCGCACAAACGTGCAGTGGCGACAAACTAAATACATTTTTAAAAGCCTTTACAGGTTACCACTTTAGATTTACAGAGGTGGTCTACTGCTATAATTACTGCCCTCGATCTGACCTTCGCGGTGATACCTCACATGCATGGTGCAATTGCTGTTTACCTTTGCGCGAGAGCAGGGGGGGACAGGAGTGCTTTTTTTTTATTATTATTATTTTTTTTTATTTTTTTATCTTATTTTTAAACTGTTCCTTTCACTTTTGTGTTTTTTAATCATTTTTATTGTTATCTCAGGGAATGTAAATATCCCCTATGATAGCAATAGGTAGTGACAGGTACTCTTTTTTTAAAAAATTGGGGTCTATTAGACCCTAGATCTCTCCTCTGCCCTCAAAGCATCTGACCACACCAAGATCGGTGTGATAAAATGCTTTCCCAATTTCCCAATGGTGCTGTTTACATCCGGCGAAATCTAAGTCATGAAATGCTCGTAGCTTCCGGTTTCTTAGGCCATAGAGATGTTTGGAGCCATTCTGGTCTCTGATCAGCTCTATGGTCAGCTGGCCGAATCACCGGCTGCATTCTCAGGTTCCCTGTTGGGACAGGAGAGCCAGAGAAAAACATGAAAGACGGTGGGGAGGGGGGGGGGGCATTCTCTCCCACTGCTTGTAAAAGCAGTCTAGAGGGTAATTAGCTGCTAGGATTGCTTTTACATGAAAGCCGACCGCTGGCTGAAAAGAATGATACCTAGATGATACCTAAACCTGCAGGTACTCAAAGTCCAGCAACATACCAGTACGTTGCTGGTCCTTGTTGGGCATATATTGTAATCTTTTCTTTCATGCAGCCTGTGGGCTGAACGAAAAAAAGATATTGATCGGTGGGTATGCCCACCATTAGAATACCTCCCTTCATCCACCCACTTCTAATGATGGGCATACATGCACCATTTATATATGCCGAAGCATGGGGGCATCCTCCCGCAAAAGGCAGGAGCAAATCGCTCCTCCACCCACTGCTGCCCCCACGCTTCGGCATATATGCTGAAGTATGTAACTGTGGTGGTGAAATCACCTCCGACAGCGCTGGAGTCACGGCTTTATGTATCGTGGGAGCAAACGCTGTTGCTGTCAAGATAAATAAATCCGCGCTGCAGCTGAATGGCGTACCTGAAAACAAAAACATGGTTAAAACACAGTAAACTATAAAAAAAATTACATACCTGAAAAGCAAACATGATAAAACATAACAACAATAAAACATTGCAGAATAGAATACAGTAAAAAAGAGCAGAACAATAGAGAGAGAGAGAACAATAAAACGACAACTATTTTTGGTTTTTTTATTTTATTTTTTTTTGTGTATTTTTTTTTTACATTTTTTTTTATAACTGTAACTTTTAAAACTGTAACAGTTCCAGGTTTGGGTCTCTCAAAATGCGATGGCATCTTGGGAGACCCTGTGAAAGTGTGTCCTAGTCTGTGCAATGCTGTACCCTACGCTAATACTCAACTAGTGAATGGTAGCGTTCAAAACATTCACCAATGCAAAGACCAGGATTGTCAGGACAGGAGGGACAATAATACCAGGTGTCACGCCTATATAGGCGCTTGCTACAGACACAACATCTTCTTTGGGGGGATCGTTGGGTAGGGGTACTCGGGAGGGCATAAAGAAAATGCCTCTCATGCAGCCGGCTTACTGCATTTGGTTGGGGAAGGTGAGGTGGAGCACCGTCTGGATACAAAAGGGCTCTGACGATCTCTTCCTGGAATTTAAGGAAGGATCCAGTCCGTCCTGAAGCTCTGTAGAGCGCATGAGCGTTCAGAAAAGTCAATTGAAATAAATAAACAGACACTTTTTGGTACCAGCCTCTGGCCTTACGGGCAACTAGGTATGGCGCCAACAACTGGTCGTTGAGGTCCACCCCTCCCATATTAAGGTTATATTCGTGGACACAGAGGGGTTTCTCCACAACACCAGTCGCCGTAGTAATTTGGACCGTCGTGTCTGCATGAAGGGAGGACAGAACGAAAACATTCTTATTGTCCCTCCACTTCATAGCGAGCAAATTATTACACTTCAAGCAGGCTCTCTCCCCCAGCCTAAGACGGGAATCTACAAGCCGCTGGGGAAAGCCCCGGCGATTAGATCGCACGGTGCCACATGCTCCAATTTGATGATCAAAAAGGTGACTGAAAAGTGTCACGCTCGTGTAATAATTGTCCACGTACAAGTGGTACCCCTTTCCGAATAAGGGTGACACCAAGTCCCACACTATCTTGCCAGCGCTCCCTATGTAGTCAGGGCAGTTTGTCGGCTCTACGTGACTATCTCTTCCCTCGTAAACCATAAAACTACATGGCCCTGTCACAGAGCTTATACATCTTGACCCCGTATCTGGCACGCTTGCTGGGAAGGTACTGTTTGAATGACAAGCGGCCAGAAAACGTAATCAGGGACTCATCAATGCAGACAACTTGATGGGGAGTAAACAAGTCTGCAAAATGTTGGTTGAAGTGGTTTACGAGGGGCCGAATTTTGTAGAGCCGATCGTATTCAGGGTCTCCACAAGGACGACAGAGTTCATTGTCGTTGAAGTGCATGAACCGCAAAATCTGCTCGTATCATGCCCTGGTCATGGAGGCAGAGAACACGGGCATATGGTGAATTGGGTCAGTGGACCAATATGACCGCAACTCACTCTTTTTAGTTATGCCCATGAGGAGGGAAAGGCCCAGAAAGATCTTAAATTCGGAGACCGTAATTGGTCTCCAATCTCTGGCAAGGGAGGACTGGGGAATAGTGGCGATGTGTTGACCAGCGTATAAATTGCTTTGGTCTACAATAGATCTATAGAGATCTTCGGTGAAAAACAGTGAATAAAAATCCAGTGGCGTAAAATCAACTGTTTCCACCTGAATTCCGGGTTGGCCAGTGAAAGGGGGAAGTACGGGTGCTGCAGAAGTGGTGGGTACCCAATTCGGATTGGCAAATGCAGCAGGAAGGGCACTATGGGCACGACGGGCCTGTGTTCGTCTTCTTGGTGGCAGCGGGACACTACTTGTGCTTGCCACCTCGCCAGCTTGAACTGCACTTATGGGACTCGCCACGTCACCAAGTGTTACTGCAGTGCTGGATGTACGACCAGGGTGTACTAGGCCGCTGGTGCTTGCCAGTTCACCAGAAGGAGTAGCGGCGCTAGTACTTCTCTGCTCCATACGAGCGACCTGCGGTTCTTGCACTTCAAGGACAGAAGAAGAAGTTCGGGGTCTGGTACGCCTGACCTTAGCAGGGACCACAACTCCGTCGTCAGAGCTATCTGTCATGGAGCCGCTGTCCTCTACAGGATCGTATTCTGAGCCTGAATCTGACAGATGAGTGACTTCCTCTTCACTATCTGTCATGCTCAGAAACGTGTAGGCCTCTTCACTAGTGTACCTTCGATTTGCCATTTTGGGCTCTAAATTTAGGGGTACACTAGTGAGACTCACAGGCACTGTATCAAAATGCTACCAAAAAACTGTTAGCGATCGCAGGGATCAGGCCTGACTCTGCGAACGCTGCAGTTATGCGTTTAGTGTTTTGTAAGTGACAGTGATCGATCGATACTGCACTTGGGTGGGCCGGGCGGAGGGGCAAAACGCAGGTGCTAGCAGGTATCTGGGCTGATCCCGCTAACACTGCGTTTTTGGGAACCCTAAACTGCTGGGGACGCTAGTAAAGATCTGATCGGATCAGATATTGATCCGTTCAGATACTATACCACTAAGGGAGGTGTACGGTGCGTGCGTGGGTGTTAGCGGTACTGGCGCTAATCTGACGCTGCCTGGGGCGACGCAGACCTTATCTGACCCTAAAAACTTAACTTCTATCACCGCCGGGCAATTAGGGGGTTAAACCTTTATAAGGTAATAAACGGCGGGTGCCCTAAAACTTTAATAAACTATAAAAAACAAACGAACTAACCAGCGTCACCCGTAACAATTATACGGTGATCACTGGTGAAAGGGTTAACTAGGAGACAATCAGGGGGTTAAAACCTTTATAAGGTAGTATATGGGGGTCCCTGTCGCTATAAACCACTGAGAGCGAACCTATATACTTACCTCCCTAACTAGCGTCACCTGTGACACTAATACAGCGATCAGAAAAACGATCGCTTAGTGACACTGGCGACGGGAGGGGTGATCAAGGGGTTAAAACTTTATTAGGGGGGGTTAGGGGGGTACCCTAGACCTAAAGGGGGCTAATACTAACTGCCCTAACACTTATAACTGTCACAAACTGACACCAATGCAAAAATCAGAAAAAAAAAAACTGCTATTGGTGTCAGTGTGACAGGGGGTACAGGGGGGTGATCGGGGGGTGACTGTGGGGTGACGGGGGGGTGACAAGTGTGCCTGCGTGTTCTACTGGAAGTGTAGTGTTGGTGCAAACTTACTTGGATGACTTCTCTCCTCGGCGCCGGAACGAAAAGACCGGCTCGAGGAGAGTGACATCACTTCCTCCGCTTCTGTTTACATTACAGAGGGAGAGGAAGCCTGTCATTGGCCAGGAGCGATCGCGAGGGGGGAGCAACGAATGAGTGGCTTCCCCCTTCACCTTTGATCGCCCCTGACCTGAATCCGACCGCCGCTGGCACCGGGGGGGGGGGTCCGATCGGACCCCCCACCCGCGGGCAGGCAAGGACGTACATGTAAGCCCTTTTGCCTGCCCGTGCCGCTCTGCCGACGTACATCGTCGTGCGGCGGTCGTCAAGTGGTTAAACACTTAAACCCCCTTCCTAACCATACCAATTTTCAGCTTTTGGCGCTCTCACACTTTGAATGACAATTACTCAGTCATGCAACACTGTACACCATTTGAAATGTTTGTCCTTTTTTTCACACAAATAGAGCTTTCTTTTGGTGGTATTTTATCACCATTGGGTTTTTTAATTTTTTGCGCTATAAATCAAAAAAGACCGAAAAAAATAAAAATAAAAAATTCTTTGTTTCTGTTAAAATTTATTGGCAGAGTATTGCAGAGTATTGCAGAGTATTGCCATAGTATGGGCACTGAGCAGCGCTGTGGGCTGGATCTGTAGTGCCCACAGCGCTGCAAACTATCCCTCCCCCTCGCCTCTCACACTGCACCGATTGGTACAGAGAGGGGAGGGAGGAACCGCCGGTTTGTTTACAAGTGACGCTCATCATTTGACGGATAAAACGGCCGCTATCAGAGGCAGTTTACCGTGATCCGGCGGTCGCGGATGTTCCTGGGAGCGTGCCCCAGGGGGCGCGCGGGAGTGCCATTCTGTGAGGACGTCCATGGACGCCCGCCCAGAATAAGCCGACCGCGCTGTAGCCATCTTTCGGCTATGGCCCGGTCAGCATGTGGTTAAAAGCAAAAAGATCAAAAACACTCACTTTGGACCGGAAGTGACGTCATGACTTCTCTCGTGTCCTCCAAGGCCATAGAGCAGGCATGTCCAAAGTCTGGCCCGTGGGCCCCCAGGGCCACAAAAGATATATACTGTATTTATCTGCACTGCCTCGGAGGGGACAGGGAGGGGGGGCGGGAAGAGCGCCATCAGATTACATACAGGAGAATCTCCTGTTTACGTCCCGTCTCCTGGGCTGCCATTGGACGACTGTTCTGTCTATCATAGGAGGCGGGGCTTTGTATTAAAGAGGCCACCAAGAAAACAGGAGATTCTCCTGTATGTTCTCCCGGGGGGGGGGGGTTTAGGCGACAAGGTGTGTGAGTCAAGACAATGACAGTGTCAATGTTGTACAATGGATTCTAGTTTTAATTATACAATACATATACAATCGGATCAAATTCTAAAATCATCAAGTTTCTGGTCTCTGGTTGATAATCACATAAAAAATATATACTTCAATGATAGAATTGTAAAAAAATTATATACATTTTGGTTACAGACAGTAATGAGAGATACCATAAGAATGGTCAATGATAAAATACATTATATTACGAAAGGTAGGTTGTCATCCATATGAGTACCCCGACGCGTTTCGACCAATCGTGGTCTTCTTCAGGGGAATTTGTACTCTGGTGAGACATAGCAGAAAAATAATGTAATTCTGACCTTCTACCAAGGTACCAACATCTATTATGTGTAGAAATGAAGATATATTTACCACTCAAAAAGAAGGAAAATGACTCATAACCAGAGAGTGTGAACATGAGTGCACAGATCCGAAATACTCTTGTAGAACCGCCCTCCCCTCGCCCGGGTGGGAACCAGCCAAAAGAGAGGGGCTTGCAAGGAGTCACACATGGGAGCCCCCAGGGGTAGGAAGGAGAGTGGAGGACACCTATGATGATTAAATAAATACTTCAATCATCTAAAATGGTAATGTATTTAAACAGCATTTGACTAATATCAGATAAATTTTCCTACACCCATGTGCTGGAAAGTATGCCATTTCGCAACTCCAACATGTGTTGGGACAGTGTAAATTGGAGTATATGATTAGACTGCCAAATAGTCATGTGGTGATTTTATATTTGGTTTGATGTGCCATATTCATTAAACGCCATTGAAGAATGGTAATTGAAATTACTGGGGTCCATAATATATTGATAACAAAAGTGTGGAAGAAATGAAAATGTAAAAAGACACTTTCATTTCCTCCACACTTTTGTTATCAATATATTATGGACCCCAGTAATTTCAATTACCATTCTTCAATGGCGTTTAATGAATATGGCACATCAAACCAAATATAAAATCACCACATGACTATTTGGCAGTCTATTAATATACTCCAATTTACACTGTCCCAACACATGTTGGAGTTGCGAAATGTCATACTTTCCAGCACATGGGTGTAGGAAAATTTATCTGATATTAGTCAAATGCTGTTAAAATACATTACCATTTTAGATGATTGAAGTATTTATTTAATCATCATAGGTGTCCTCCACTCTCCTTCCTACCCCTGGGGGCTCCCATGTGTGACTCCTTGCAAGCCCCTCTCTTTTGGCTGGTTCCCACCCGGGCGAGGGGAGGGCGGTTCTACAAGAGGATTTCGGATCTGTGCACTCATGTTCACACTCTCTAGTTATGAGTCATTTTCCCTCTTTTTGAGTGGTAAATATATCTTCATTTCTACACATAATAGATGTTGGTACCTTGGTAGAAGGTCAGAATTACATTATTTTTCTGCTATGTCTCACCAGAGTACAAATTCCCCTGAAGAAGACCACGATTGGTCGAAACGCGTCGGGGTACTCATATGGATGACAACCTACCTTTTGTAATATAATGTATTTTATCATTGACCATTCTTATGGTATCTCTCATTACTGTCTGTAACCAAAATGTATATCATTTTTTTACAATTCTATCATTGAAGTATATATTTTTTATGTGATTATCAACCAGAGACCAGAAACTTGATGATTTTAGAATTTGATCCGATTGTATATGTATTGTATAATTAAAACTAGAATCAATTGTACAACATTGACACTGTCATTGTCTTGACTCACACACCTTGTCGCCTAAACCCCCCCCCCCTCCCGCCCGGGAGAACCTTTTCTTTTTCTTTTTGCAAACATTGGGGTGTGCGACTCTTGGACTCTATTTACATGCGTTTCCTCTTTTTTTTTTAATTCTCCTGTATGTAACCTGTTGGCGCTTGTCCCGCCCCCCTCCCTGTCCCCTCTGAGGTTGTAGATGGGCATCGATCAGGCTACATTCATGGCAATGATGAGGCTGCATTCATGGCAATGGTGAGGCTGCATTCATGGCAATGGTGAGGCTGCATTCATGGCAATGGTGAGGCTGCATTCATGGCAATGCTGCATTCATGGCAATGGTGAGGCTACATTCATGGCAATGGTGAGGCTGCAATAATGGCAATGGTGAGGCTGCATTCATGGCAATGGTGAGGCTGCATTCATGGCAATGGTGAGGCTACATTCATGGCAATGGTGAGGCTGCATTCATGGCAATGGTGAGTCTGCATTCATGGCAATGATGGGGCTGCATTCATGGCAATAATGAGGCTGCATTTATGGCAATGATGGGGCTGCATTCATGGCAATGGTGAGGCTACATTCATGGCAATGGTGAGGCTGCATTCATGGCAATGGTGAGTCTGCATTCATGGCAATGATGGGGCTGCATTCATGGCAATAATGAGGCTGCATTTATGGCAATGGCGAGGCTGCATTCATGGCAATGATGAGGCTGCATTTATGGCAATGGTGAGGCTGCATTCATGGCAATGGTGAGTCTGCATTCATGGCAATGATCAGGCTGCATTCATGGCAATGATGAGGCTGCATTCATGGCAATGGCGAGGTTGCATTCATGGCAATGGTGAGGTTGCATTCATGGCAATGGTAAGGCTGCATTCATGGCAATGGTGAGGTTGCACTCAGGGCAATGGTAAGGCTGCATTCATGGCAATGGTGAGGCTGCATTCATGGCAATGGTGAGGCTGCATTCATGGCACTTGTGAGGCTGCATTCTTGTCAATGTGTCACATACCTGGTGGTAGAGCCTGATATGCAGAGGATGGCCTCTCTTACACCTCTGACTCGACTTGTAGAGCAGACAGGAGGCGCGGGAGTGCAGAATCACACGAGTGCCTGGCAGGATCGCTGACAGCAGAGCTGGACTGGAACTTCTGGTGGGACTGTGGAGGAACACCGACACAGCGGAAGACCAGGAACAGCGGTAAGCAAGAAGCTGGAACAGACTAGTACTGGAACACCACAGGCTGAGGAGCAGCTGCAGGTGGGATGGATGCTCCCAAAGGGCTGCAGAGAAGGCAGGTACATACAGGCCGGGTCATACACAGGCGGACAAGTCAGGAACTGGTGCAGAGGCTGGAGCGGAGTCAGGGTACAAGCCGGATCGGTAACGGACTAGCAGCGAAGTAGCAGAGGGAGCAGGCAGGTGCAGAGTCAGAGACAAGCCGGGGTCGGATGCAGGCAGAAGGCAGGAACGTCAGGAACAAGCCGGGTCAAACAACAGGAAAAGATATCAGATACTGGATAGCAGAGACACATGGGGAACGCTTTAGAGCAGACAGGATTGAGTCTGGGTGCTGACCCAGTTTAAGTAGCCTATTTTGGCGCCATGTTGCAAGGTGCGCACGCACACCGCGGCATTCTCCTTACAGGAATTGAAGGTTCAGGATATCTTCTGCGGCTACCATCTTGGTTGCTGGCATGTCCTTCGGTTGCCCAACTTGGCCAATTTGGCAGGATGGGAATTTTTGAAAACCCGAATAAGCTCTTTGGCATGAATGTTGCCTTCCGGCGGTTCCCATGAGTTGTCCTCTGGCCCATATCCTTTCCATTTTATCAGGTACTGAACCTGATCCATCCTCTTCCTGCAATCTAAAATTGTTTCAACTTCAAATTCTTCTTCTCCGTTGACAATTACGGGTTCTGGTGGAGCAACATTTCCTCCCGGGAAAAGGATCAGGGATAGTGGAATTCAGCAGGGTTACGTGGAACACGGGATGAATCCTGAATGAGTCTGGCAGTTCTAACTCGTAAGCAACATCGTTGATCCGTCTTTTCCAGTGGGAATAGCCCCACAAACCTAGGGCCCAGTTTTTTCGAAGGGCAGGCTTATTTCAGGTTTGTTGTAGATAACCAAACTTGGTCACCAGGATTTAGGATCAATTCTCCCCTTCTCTTCTTGTCAAAAACCTCTTTGTTATAGGCCTGTGTTTTGGCCATTGTTTCCTGCAACAGTTTAATACAGTTAGTATTAAAGAAATCCATTGTTTCAAGAACAGCTGGTACAGGGCACTCTGGTATTGTATTGGACAGAAAGGAAGGATGGAAACCGCAATTGGCAAAGAATGGTGACTGTTTTGTGGCTGAGTGAACATAATTGTTGTAAGAGAATTCGGCTAAGGGAAGTAGTGAAACCCAGTAGTTTTGGGAAAACAAAAAGAAGCAGCGTAGATATTGTTCAAGAGTTTGATTGGTTCTTTCTGTCTGTCCATTCGTTTGTGGGTAATAGGCTGATGAAAATGAAGGTTCAATCCTGAGGGATTCACATAAAGCTCTCCAGAACCTGGAGGTGAACTTCACCCCTCGGTCAGACACGATATTTGCCGGAACCCCATGAAGCCTTATAATCTCCTTGATAAAGATGTGTGCAGTTTCTTGGGCTGATGGTGTACCCTCATAGTTAGGAAATGTGCCATCTTAGATAGTCGGTCAACTACCACAAAGAAAGTATTGTAGCCCTCGGATGGGGGAAGTTCCATAATTAAGTCTATTGAAATCATCCTCCAGGGTCTATTCGAGACAGGTAATGGTTTCAACAGACCCCAAACTCTGGATTTGCTGTTCTTGTTGTGGATGCAGGTAGTGCAGGATTCCTCGTACCTATTACAGTCCTTCTCCATCCTAGGCCACCAGAATGTCCGTTGCACCAATTCAGAAGTCTTACTAATGCCAAAATGCCCTGCTAGCATGCGATCATGACACAGCCCCAAGGTGGAAATTCGGAGATCCTCCGGTACAAAGACCCTGTCTTCGCACCAAAGCAGCCCGTCCTTTGCCAGTAAAGTGACTCCCGGTGGCGGGGAGCTCCTCACTGAAGCTTGTTTAATCTGAGCCATCAAGTCCCCTTGTAGTAGGAGGAAGTTCCCAGAAGACAGAATGGTATCTGGAGGTGAAATTTCTTCAGACTTACTAAACATGCGTGACAACGCATCAGGTTTTGTGTTCTTAGATCCAGGCCTGTGTGTTATATGGAAGGCAAATCTGGAAAATGCTGTCCTTAAATATTCTAGATTCTTGTGATCTGTATAGATCAGGATTGGGTGTGCAGCCCCTTCTAGTAAGTACCTCCATTCTTCCAGAGGAGCTTTGATGGCTAGAAGTTCACGGTCCCCTACATCATAGTTTCTCTAGGCAGTTGATAGCTTGCGGGGAAAAAAGGCGACTGGGTAACAGAGCCTTAGATCCCTGCCTCTGGGAAAGTATTGCTCCAACCACTGTTTCTGAAGCATCTACTTCTAGGAGGTAGGGCAGGGCTGGATCAGGATGCTTCAGAACAGACACGGAGGTGAACAGCTTTTTTAGAGTCTCAAAGGCAGCCTGAGCTTCTGGGGACCAATGGAATCTAGTGCTTTGTTTTGTTAGTTGTGTGATGGGGAGATGATTGCTGAGAATCCCCTGATGAATTTTCGATAAAAATTTGCAAATCCCACAAAGCGTTGGATACCTTTTTTATCGCTGGGAGTTGGCCAATCCAAGATGGCCGTGACCTTTAGGGGATCCATCTTGATACCTTCGGTGGATATGATTAGACCCAGAAATTGGATGCTTTGGCGTTCAAACTCGCATTTCTCGTGTTTGGCATAAAGTCCATGTTGTCGAAAGTGGCCCAGTATACTCTTGACATGTCTGCAGTGGTTGTCTAGAGAAGGAGAGAAGATTAGTATGTCATCAAGGTATACTACAACAAATAGATCCAGGAAATCTCGAAAGACATCATTGATAAAGTGCTGGAAGGTAGCGGGGGCATTGCAAAGTCCAAAATGCCCGAACCGTGTGCAGAACGCCGTCTTCCATTCACCCCCCTCTAATATGCAGACCAGGTTATAGGCACCTCGGAGGTCCAGTTTTGTGAATATGGTGGCAGTACCAAGCCTCTGAAATAATTCAGGCACTAGTGGAAAGAGGTAGCGGTTTTTAACAGTAACTTTATTAAGTTCACGATAATCCACACAGGGCTGTAGCGAATGGTCATTTTTTTCCACAAAAAAGATTCCTGCTCCGGCTGGAGACTTGGATGGACGGATGAACCCCTTTTTTATCATCAATATAGTCCTTTAAAGCAACAAGTTCAAATTCAGTCGAGGGAAAGATTCTTCCAAAAGGGACTTCAACCCTAGGGAGAAGTTAGATTGGAAAGTCGTAGGACCGATGGTGAGGAAAAGTTTCTGCCCCTTTCTTTCTGAACACATCCAGGAAGTTATGATATACTACTGGTATAGATTGGAGGCTTCAGAATCTGTGTCGAGGCACAGTAGGGAAGGTTGGTCACAAGGGCAGTGTTGGAGGCAGTATGGGGAGTGAAAATTGATTTCCTCTGTGGCCCAGTTGATATGCGGGTTGTTGGCTTTTAACCATGCCAAGGATGATCGGAAACAAGGGAGAAGCAATGGCATCCAAGCGTAGAATTTCTTGATGGTTCTTGGTAATGGTGGCAGATAGTGGGACGGTTTCGTGGGTAACTAATCCGGATTTAATGGTGGGACCATCTGCCAAGTGTACAGAAAGTCTCTGAGCCTTAGGTTGTAGTGGAATATGGTGTCTTGCAGCAAAGGATAAGTCCACAAAACAGCTGCAGGCCCTGGAATCAATTATAGCGGGAGTCTAGATAGTCCTTCCTGGAAGCTGCAACAGAATGGAAAGAGCAAGATGAGCAGAATTGCTGGGCAAGGTTGGATCTGAAGTAAAAGTAACTGAGAGACACTTCCAGAGTTTAGCTGGGCAAGACCTCATGTAGTGTCCTGGTCCTCCACAATACAGGCAGAGATTCTGCTGGTGTTGACGTTGGCACTCTTCTGTGGAGAGTGAGGGGCGAAGTAGGCCAAGCTGCGTTGGTTCTGGTGCGTCAAGGGCGGACGCGGCAGGAGCTGGTGGAGCAGAGTTGAAGGAACTGGGTACTCGTGGTAGCACCCATACAGGGCATGACTGGCCAGTGGTTCTTTGTGACCTTCGTTCCCTCAAACGACGATCAATCTGGATGGATAAGTTAATAAGGGCCTCCAGGGTAGAGGGGACCCCTATCCGGGCTAGTTCGTCTTTGAGGGGTTCAGAAAGGCCCATACGGAACTGGTAGTGCAGAGCAGCATCGTTCCAGTTAGTGTCAGAACTCTAGGGTCTGAATTCTGAAATGTAATCTTCAACTGCTCTGAGACCTTGTTGAAGTGTATGAAGAGCTGCTTCTGCGGTTGCAGTTTGCTGGGGGTCCTCATACAACTGAGCCATGGCTTCAAAGAATGAGGCTAAATCTGGTAAAGATGCCCAGGATTGTGGTTCTCCCTGCAGTAGGGAAATGATAAAGCCGACCTTAGTTGCTTCCAGAGAGAAAGTGCGTGGCTGTAGTGCAAAGTAAAGTTTACATGCATTGCGAAAGGCCGGATGGATCCATGTGCCAAGTTCTGACCCTACCATCTGAATGTCACAGCTGAAATCCAGACTCATCAGACCAGGCAACATTTTTCCAATCTTCTATTGTCCAATTTTGGTGATCCTGTGCCAATTGTAGCCTCAGTTTCCTGTTCTTAGCTGACAGGAGTGGCACCCGGTGTGGTCTTCTGCTGCTGTAGGCCATCTGCTTCAAGGTTGGATGTGTTGTGTGTTCAGTGATGGTATTCTGCATACCTTGGGTGTAACGAGTGGTTATTGAAGTCACTGTCATAGGCGTGCGCACAGGGGGTGCCGGGTGTGCCGTAATCACCCGTGCTGTCTCCCAAGATCTGCCCCGAAATGTTGCATTGAATAGAGTGTGTCGCCCCCGATGCCTGTGAATCAGTTTCCCAGGCAGCAGATGGTGAGGATTATCAGAGCCGCGGAGTGTGTGATCTGTCAGATAATGTCACTGCTTGCAGAGAGAGAGAGACCAGCTGTCAAAATTCAGCCGTGATGTCAGGGGTGGGCGGGACCGAATGGCTATCAAATTCCGGCTAATGGGATGGGGTCTGGGCGGGCCGCTACATTTATGTGCTCTGCCCCCTTTCTTAAGCTGCTCAATCATTGGCTGGAGTTGATAGATGCTTGGTCCCGCCCACCCTAACATCTCCGCTGAGTTGTGGCAGCTCCTCCCTCTCCTTGCAGGTAGTTACATTATCTGACCATTTCCCACACCGAGCGGCTCTGCAAGTCTGTCTGCTGCATGTGAGACTCCTCCCCTCCCCTGCCAGTGCCAACCAATGCCAACCAGTGCTGCCTATCAGTGCCAACCAATGCCAACCAATGCTGCCTATCAGTGCCAACCAATGCCAACCAATGCTGCCTATCGGTGCCAACCAATGCTGCCTATCAGTTCCATTAATGCCAACCAGTGCTGCCTATCAGTGCCAACCATTGCTGCCTATCAGTGCCAACCAATGCTGCCTATCAGTGCCAACCAATGCCAACCAATGCTGCCTATCAGTGACAACCAATGCCAACCAGTGCTGCCTATCAGTGCCAACCATTGCTGCCTATCAGTGCCAACCAATGCTGCCTATCAGTGCCAACCAATGCCAACCAATGCTGCCTATCAGTGACAACCAATGCCAACCAGTGCTGCCTATCAGTGCCAACCAATGCTGCCTATCAGTGCCAACCAGTGCCAACCAATGCTGCCTATCAGTGCCAACCAATGCCAACCAATGCTGCCTATCAGTGCCATTCAATGCTGCCTATCAGTGCCAACCTTCAATATACCGTCCAATTGTCCATTCATCTATTGGGTAAAAGTCATTATCTCCGACTCCAGTCAGTGGATTGGGATTATATCACAGGCCAATAATAAAGTCCCTTTGATGACAATCTTTTTATGAATGGATCTTTTTATGAATGGATATTTTTATGAATGGATATTTTTATGAATGGATATTTTTTTATGAATGAATCTTTTTTATGAATTAATCTTTTTTTATGGATGGATCTTTTTATAAATGGATAATTTTATGAATGGATCTCTTTTAAGAATGGGTCTTTTTATGAATGGATAATTTTATAAATGGATATTTTTATGAATGAGCTGCAAAGTCATTGATCTGAGAAGCAGAAATGAGTTATCACTTTGTCATTTCATACGGAGTACCTGGAGAAGAATAAATTTGGTTTAGTGATAAACAGAAAACCCGAATGATTCTGGAGAAGCCTGTGTATAATGAGAAGACTTCGATATAGGCGATTGGGGGAAGGGCAGCGGAGAATCCAGAGCACAAAGCAATGGAGTCCAGTGCTCATCCATCCCCAAAATGACCCGATAACGAGACATGTGCAGAATTTATTTATTTTATTAGAAATTCAAATTTTGGAAGATGGGTATATTCTTTCTATTTTATTCTATTCTATTGTTTATTCTATTCTTTTATTTTCTATTCCATTATTCTCTTTTCTATCCTATTCTATTCTATTTGTTTCTATCCTATTCAAAATTCACATTTCGGGAGATGGTTGTATTCATTCTATTCTACTCTACAGTTTTTTCTATTCTATTCCTTCCTATGCTAATCTATTCATTTATTTTGTATTTGATTCTATTCTATTCTATTTGAAAGATGGTAAATTCTTTCTATTTTATTCTATTCTATCATTTTTTCTATTCTATTCTATTATTTTCTATTCTATTTTTTTCTATTCTATTCCTTTATTTTCTATTCTATTTTATTCTCTTCGGAAATTTTAGTTGAATTAGAAAATTATTCAAATTTGAATCAAATCCAAAAATGTTTAACATTTTGTCCAAAATTTAGTTTCATTATTTTGGATTTTTTAAACTCCCTATTATTGTAATTTGGAAATTCAGATATATTTTTATATATATATATATATATATATATATATATATATATATATATATATATATATTGTATAACTCTATATCTCACCCTGCCATGTGACCCCCACATCTCACCCTGCCATGTGACCCCACCATGTGACCCCACATCTCACCCCACCATGTGACCCCATATCTCACCCTGCCATGTGACCCCACCATGTGACCCCACATCTCACCCTGCCATGTGACCCCACCATGTGACCCCACATCTCACCCCACCATGTGACCCCACATCTCACCCCACCATGTGACCCTATATCTCACCCTGCCATGTGACCCCACCATGTGACCCCACATCTCACCCCACCATGTGACCCCATATCTCACCCTGCCATGTGACCCCACCATGTGACCCTACCATAGAACCCTGCCATATGTCCCTGCCATATCACATGACAGCTGGGTCAATCATGTGAACCCACCATATACACCATCATGTGACCCTACCATATCACATGACAGCTACGCCAATCATGTGACCCCACCATGTGACCATACCATAAGACCTTCCTATATCACATGACAGCTAGGTCAATCATGTGACCCCACCATATACCCCACCATGTGACCCTAATAAAGGACCCTGCCATATCACATGACAGCCAGGCCAAACATGTGACCCCACCATGTGACCATACCATAAGACCTTGCCAAATCACATGACAGCTAGGCCAATCATGTGAACCCACCATATACCCCACCATGTGACCCTACCATAGGACCCTGCCATATCACATGACAGCTAGGCCAATCATGTGACCCCACCATATACCCCACTATGTGACCCTACCATAGTACCCTGCCATATCACATGACATCTAGCTCCATCATGTGTTTGTTGTGTTTTAGATGTTACTCTTGTCTATCTCTGGATAAGGTCAGAAATAAAACTGTACGCTGTGCAGAACTTTTTTTACATTTTCTATACAGTTTGATGTTCTCCTTTTCCTGCAGTGCTTTCCTACACCGGGGCCTTCTTCATGGACACAAAGAGTCCAATTGTCTTCCGGAATGAGGATCGGAGCTTTGGACATCAGGTGGCACAGGTGGATAAATGGTGAGAATGGTGGGATCTGTTCTCTTTTCTGTAGGGTGGACCCTGTTGGGTTCCTGGGACCTACATGGACTCCAGATACTTTGGGAAAGGGGGAAGCGGGGTTGGGCCTAAAGGCTTATTCCATCTAAAATTAGCTTTTTTATTTTAGGCAGAATTTCCTTTAAGTGATCTCCAGAGTCTGTGACAGTTATAGGAGGCCAGGCTAGAGTGAAGATCTGAATCTTGCTTGCCCTTGCCCCTCTCTATAGGCCTATGTTTGCCAATTCTTTGGTTAGAGCTTCCTAACAGAACACAAGCCATGTTAGCACAGGTCCAGACATTGGTGGACCAAAATGTTCCCCACAGGAAACTCCACCCATCATAATATGAGGGGAGCGGCTGGAAGGTCCACATAGTGTAAAGGGCAGGAAAATCCTGGATGCCTCTGTAAGATCACCTAAATAGAATGATTGTCCACACATTGGCCAAACCTGCCATCTCCAGTCGAAAGTACAACTAAAAAAAGTGAATGTCATTTTACCTGCCTGTGTTTTCTGTGATTGTAGGGTGATAGTCAGCGCTCCACTCCAACAGGCCGCCATTAATAAAACCGGACAGTTATATCGCTGTGATCCCCAGAAGAGCAACTGCGCGGTCATCCCAGTCACCACTGGTAATTCTTTCTTCTTAATCTTGTATTAATATTATGATGGTCCTGAAGATCAGAATGCTCCCAGCAGATGAGAGGCAATAATATGGGATAAATTATATAATTATAATAACTATATAGAAATCTATGTGCTGCATGAGATTAGATGAGACCAGTCAAGTACAAGAAACCATAAAGGGCCCTCCTAACCCTTGGCCGGGCCCCCCCCCCATGGTGGCGGAAGGCCAGGGCTCAGTCGCAAGTGCGATCCTTGCGACCCTGGTAGTTCCACCACTGGTGTCAATCATTTTTTTATTTTTGTAATTTTATTTTATTTGTTTTTTTATTTGTTTTACCATTTTCTTTATTTCTTTACTTACAATCTTATTATTTTTTTTTTTTTATTTTAGGAGCCCCATTGGAGGGCTTTGGTGAGATATTGGGGGTCTAGACAGAGAAAGGTGATTGAGGACACAGCCCTCAAGCTCCCTCTCTGCAGTTTCAGCTGCACAGAATGAATGGATGGGAATAGCTATGTTTCAGAGGCTACCCATTCATTCAAAAACTGAAGCATAGGAAACACAGTTTCCTATGCTTCAGTGATAAATGAACAGAGTCAGTGATCGGTACTGATCACTGACTCTATTTATTAACACAAGGAAGGGGCCAGTAAATGACAGATTTACCGACCCCTTCCCAGCTCTCCATCCCGAAAGAATCCCCCACAGCAGCAGGCGGAAGAGGTGAGGGGAGAATCCGGCAGTGCTGTGGGGGATGAGGGGGGCTGGGGGAGTACACAGGAGCCCAATCACAGTGTGATGTGGATAGGAGGGGCAGCGGGATGTAGAGATAACCGATTCCCTCCGTTTTTCTGCAGGAGGAAAATGACGGGGATGGGTTCCTCTGTATGCCGCCCCCTGCGGCTGCTTCTATCCAAATGTACAGGGGGGGCCGCACAGGCCCCCTGGAACATGAGGCTGGATCACAATTGCGACCCCTGTACGTTCGCCCCTGTGTCAGTTGTATGCTACCTTCACAAGGTATTGAAACTATAAGGAAACATCGGAAACTAGATGACATCTTTGACAGCCAAACAGAACTCAAGACAAAGTATGATCATTGCTGGACCTTCGTCTCAACACCACCGATTTTAAGCCCAAGGATAGATTCTACAGTCAAAGACATGGCTGTTTTGAGATCACCTTTATCTCCTATTGTAGCCAAACTAAACATGGAGGAGGTGGAGATGAGTGCCTTCAAATTATTCAGAGGAACATCACCAAGTCATTGGTTCAGGTATATAGATGATGAGTGGTTATAAGACAACCAGGTGGTCCATTGAGTTGTCCCCTTTTTTATTGTGTGGGTATTGATCTATGTACGTCCCAAGCATGTTTAAATTCACTTACTGTTGGATGACTCACTACCTCTAATGGAAGTCTGTAACAGATATCTGCCACCCACTGGAACACAAAGGGGGTGGGGGGGTGATTAGAACTCTGAAACATTGAGCTGAGATGGTACCAAACAACACCAAGACAAGGCAAAGAACTCTTAGTTAGAAGCTTTGTAAGTTTGTTTTTACCCAGACTGGACTTTCATTAAAACAGAGACCATGGAACAGAGGGGAGAAGCAGAACACGTAGAGTAATATGGTCATCCTGTATGTGGCCAGAGTGTCTAAAACTCGGAAGGATCTTTAACAAACATCAAAAACCTGTCTCTTTCAAGCATAGCAATATACTGAGACAGAAGCTTGGACATCCAGAATACCCAAAACTCAAACACAAGGGAAGCAACTTGGAATATGTGGTCCAATGTACATAGAAGTAAAAAGACCTGCACATTGGGGAAACAAAACAGCCTATCAACAAGTGAATGGCCCAACATAAGGGACAAGCTCTGCAGATCAAGACTTGGCATTCTTCCTACACCTTAACAAAAAAGTGGACATGTTCTTAAGGACATTGAGAGGTGGGGGGCGTGACCGGAAGCGGATGGAGCGGACGGAGGTGATGGAGGGCGAGGAGTGAGAGTGTGTGGATACCCTGCTCCACATGTAGCATATAGACGATTCGATTGTGGATCCGCCGCAGCCCTTGGTGCCGCTTGTATTCTTCCCGCTGTGGAACCTGCACAGCGGATCCTGTTTGGGGATATACAAGCCGAGACAAGCTGAGACAGCGCGGCGCTCTGGTATGACAGAGCAAGCTTGTGAGATCATAGGAGATAACGGAAGGAGAGGAGGAGAGGAGAGACGGCCGTTGTAGGAACGAACGCCGGGAGACAGCAGAAGTAGTTCACTGTAAGGTTTCCTGGGCATATCCTGTGCCGGACTGTGCTGTGAGTAGTGAAGAGCAGTGGAGGAGGAAGAAATTATCTTATCTTGTCTTTGTTGTGGAGCCTAAAGATATGAACGGGACATCAGAGTGTGTGTTTGATTCCCTGAATCAGTAGACCAGCAGAACGGAGGTATTATCTTATCTTTTCCTGTGTCATAGTCTCTTTGCTGTAGTAAGCTGAGGCTGGTGGAAGTTTAACAGGGGAAAGTGAACTGTTAACCTATGTGTATGCCGGTGGAGAGATCAATACACTGCTCTTAGAAATACTGCTCTATGCATGCTGGACTGTGAGAACTGTGATAACCCCCTGTTTTGAGTGAGCAGGGGCAATATATAGGCACACGTAAGGGGATTATGGCATGGGTATTCCCCCTGTACTGGTATTGAGGTGTGATATGGCATCTCTTGTTACCTCAGTGCTGCAGAAACTTAACCTGCAGTAATCTAACATCGGATTCTGATCTTGTGGGGATTGTGTGGTAGCACTTTTGCTTGTCAGTTAAGGACTTCCCTGCTGTAGTATAGAAAATAAGCCTCAAGAGCAGACAGGCATCATGACGACTCGATCAACTAAAGAAAAAGAGAAGGATAAAGGGGCTCAGTCTACTGTGGCAGGCGCAACGGCGGCGGCCATGGCGGCAACCGCCAAGCTAGAGAGAATGGTCCACTCGGCGGAACATACTCCGAATAAAGGGGGACAGCAAGGGCAAACAAAAACAGTAACGGACAGAAAGAGTCAGGGGCTGCCAAGTATGTCAGTAAGTGCTTCGGGCATAAAGAACCATACTAGTAAAGGGCCAGGAGGAGCCGGGAAAGAAACAGATGCCCCTGTTACTATAACACCCCCTGCAGAAAGAGAGCCATCGCTAAAAGACATTCTTGTAGCAATCAATGCATGCAAACTCTCCCTGGGTGAACTAGGAGATCAAATGAAGGAGATCAAGGAGGAACTAGTGCTGGTGCGACAGGAGCTTAGGAAAACAGTAGCAAGAGTAACAGAAGCTGAGCAAAGAATAAGTCTGTTAGAAGATGATGTGTACCCTATGAAACAAGAAATCAAAGTCTGGAAAGAGAGAATAGATAACCTGACGGGAAAATTTGATGAAATGGAAAACAGACTTCGTAGGGACAATGTGAGGGTGGTGGGATTGCCTGAAAGGAGCGAAGGCCCGGATCCGATAGTATTTCTAGAGGGCTGGCTGATTGAAACCTTTGGAAGAGAGACGTTTTCTCAGCAGTTCTCAATTGAAAGAGCGCATAGAGTTCCATTTAGACCCTCTCCCCAAGGAAGACCCCCAAGACCGTTGATAGTGAAATTCTTAAATTTTAAGGATAAAGTAACGCTACTTCGAAGGGCTAGAGAAATGGGGAAACTCTTATATTGTGGTACTAGGATTTCAATATACCCAGATTTCTCACCAGACCTACAGAAGCGCAGAGCTGAATTCCTAGGAGTTAAACGTAGCCTGCAAAAGTTTGATGTTACATATGCCCTTCTGTATCCCGCCAGGCTTCGGATAAACGCACTGGGGGGAAGTCAGATTTTTGATTCCCCTGCCAGTGCGCTGGCATGGTTGGAAGACAAGAGGGATAATTTGTCAATGAAATAACTGTAAAAAATGGTTTAAATTTATCACTTATAGGTGGGGGAAACACATGAGAAAATTAATATAGTTTATGTGGAGCAGGGATAGGCCCAGACATGGGTATAATGGAAGTTGGATTTGGATGGGGGTGGTTTAAAATAAGTGCTTTTGTAGTTGTAGTGATAGGGGGGGGGGGGGAGGGGGGAAGGAGGATTGGGAGATATGAGTTTTGTGTGGGTGGGGTGGTATGGGACGGTCATTAAACAAGCCTCAAGGGGTAACCTAGAAAGGTATGGGTGGGGTAGGAGGGGGGAATATTTAAAAATTCTGAGTGGGGGGGGAGGGGAGGGAGGGAGGGGGGGTGGGGGGAAAGGGAACACAAGTGGAAGAACACATGGGAGGGTACGAGTGGGTACACTAAATAATAAGAAAACACACGGTACACTAGTTTATACAATAATACAGTTGGCACAACAAAAAATTAGGTATGATATGTGGTACACTGGATTATGTAATGACACGCAGGGCATAGCAGAATATGGGTATAGTAGGAAAGTGTGGAGTATGGAAACACGGGTATGCGCTAGAAATAAAAAGTTCACTAATTTAATTTTGACAAATAGGGTAATTATTTCATTGATAATGGGGAGTATTGTAGAACAAGGGGTAGATTGGATACAGGCGATATTAGGGATGGTTGGAGTTCTGGGGTTAATATGGCAAGACACCCGACGGTGTACTTCTCTCCCGGTAGCTTTTTCTATAGTTGTTGCTAATAATTATGTTTAAGTATAATCAATGGCATTGAATATCGGATCGTGGAATGTCCGAGGGTTAGGTACCTCTGTTAAAAGGGCTGCTGTTTTTGATATGCTTGATATTTTTAAAGTGGGTATTGCCTGCTTGCAGGAGACACACTTGACCAATGACACAAAAGGTCAAATAAAGAATAAGCACTTTCAGTACCAATACCATGCGGTACACACCTCGTATTCTAGAGGTGTGGCAGTGTTAGTTGGTGGAGGGATAGTGTTTACCTGCAAGCAGTGCAAGATTGATGGGGAGGGCCGTTATATTTTCCTACATTGCATAATAGAAAATCAAGAATGTATACTTGCAAATATTTACATCCCCCCTCCTTTTAAGTTAGAGGTCTTGTACTGTTTACTGGAGTTTGTAGTTGATAGACCTAACATACCAGTTATTGTAGTTGGGGATTTCAACATCATAATTAACAAAAAAATGGATAGGTTTCCCCCAGGTAATCGGGGATGGGGGTCACAAGGAAAGCGTATGGGTGAATTTCTTGAAGAAGCTGGATTGTTGGACCTCTGGAGAATACGGAACCCGGTAGCACAGCAATTTTCATGCTATTCGGGTTCTTATTCCACACTTTCAAGAATCGATCTTATATTGGGCAACAATTTAGCTTCCCAAATAATTAAAGATATAGTCTACCAACCTAGGGGGGTGTCGGATCACTCACTGTTAACGGCTATGGTAAATATAAGGAATAATAAATTAGGTGGGCTGTGGAGGATGAACCCAATATGGTTCGAACTAATAGAAGGTCAGAATGAGATTGTAGGCAAGGTAAAAGAATTTATAGATTTTAATACGGATACAACAACAAGAGGGGTGATGTGGGATGCATTAAAGGCGTATTTGAGGGGTTTACTTATCCAGCAGGTTTCAAGGACAAAAAAGAAATCGTTGGAATGGGAAGTTAAGATCAGGGCAGAGTTAGCTGCGGCCGAAAGGGAGTATCTGAAGGAGCCATCCGCTGATACTAGGAGTAAGTGGGAAAATAAGCAACAAACATATAAAGAGGTAATGGTCAGGAAATCGGAAAACAAAAGAATGTTCCAAAAACAAATAGCGTATGGGGAAGGGGAAAAAGTGGGTAAGATGCTGGCCTATATTGTTAGGACCAGTGCCTCACCTTCTGCAATCCCCGCCATTAGAACCATGGGTGGGGAGATATCATCTGTGACAGAGGAGATAAGTAATACATTTAAGGAATATTATGAAGAGCTGTATAAGTCCCGGGGGGGTGTGGGAGGGGAGGAAATGGACAGTTTCTTCAAGAATATTGAACTACCCTCCCTCACAGACACTGACAGAGAGGTTTTGGAGGCTCCGATAACATTAGAGGAAATAAGAATGGCAGTAGCAGAAATGGCAAATCAGAAGTCCCCGGGTCCCGATGGCCTACCTGCTGAAACATATAAAAAATATGGGGAAATTTTACTCCCGGAGCTCCTTAATGTATTTGACATGGCAAAGAAGGAAGGTAAATTACCCAAATCAATGACCGAAGCTACGATCATTATGCTGCCCAAGGAAGGGAAAGACCCCTTAGAGCCTGGGTCTTATAGGCCCATTTCCTTGCTGTGCGCAGATGCTAAGATTCTCGCAAAGACGCTTGCTATTAGACTTAAGAAAATAATTTTAAAATTAGTCCACACAGACCAAACGGGTTTTATTCCCCAGAGGTCACTTAGTAGGAATATCAGGAGGCTGTTTTTAAACTTGCAAATACCCATAGAGAACACGGGGTCAAGGGCGGTCATGATGTTGGATGTGGTAAAGGCATTCGACAGCCTGGAATGGGGGTTTATGAGGCGTGTCTTGAAGGAGTTTGGCTTCGGTCCATCCTTTAGGAAGTGGGTTGAAATTTTATACAACGACCCTAGCGCTAAAGTTAAGGTCAATAATACCCTTTCAGCTGGATTCCGATTGGAAAGAGGCACAAGGCAGGGGTGTCCTCTGTCACCCTTGATTTTTGCCCTGGCCATGGAACCAGTGGCCGCAGCAGTGAGGCAAAGTCAGCTTATGGAGGGGTTCCGGAGAAGAGGTAGAGAGGAGAAAATCGCACTATATGCGGACGATGTCCTCATATTTCTAGGAGATACGGAGCGCTCACTTGGGCAGGTGATAGACATATTCACGAGTTTTGGAAAGCTATCTGGTCTCACCATAAATTGGGAAAAATCAATGCTATTACCGGTAGACCCTATTAGGAAAAATTCCTATTTGGAGAGTATACAAATAGAAATAGTGGAGATAGTAAAATACTTAGGTATTTATATAACAAAGGACCCAGGTAATTATATTAATCATAACTTGATCCCCCTGTTGACAAAGTTTAAAAATAAAGTCAATATATGGAGGAGGCTTCCCTTATCAGTTGCTGGACGATGCAATTTGGTCAAAATGCTGTGGTTGCCCCAGTTATTGTTCATATTGCAGAATTCACCAATATGGATTTATAAGAAATGGTTTAAAAAAATAGACACAATATTAAGAGATCTTATATGGAAAGGGGGACAATCAAGGATTAGCTTACAAACCTTGCAATTATCAACTCAAGCGGGGGGTATGGCAGTCCCACATCCCCAACTCTATTTTTTAGCAGCTCAGTTACAGCATATAGGGTCAGGGGATGAAAATAATGAGGGTATAATGACCATGGGAGCGCCACATGAAACATTTATGGAGGTGCTGGAGGCAAATTCTTTTGTCTCTAGACCCCCCACAGTTAAATTAATAATAAAAGTTTGGAAATCCATTAAAGTGCTGGAAGGCGTGGAAGGAAAGGCTAGGTACACTCCCCTTTGGGATAATAAGTATTTACAAGAATTAAAACCAATGGGAAAAATAAAGTCTTGGGAAACAAAAGGAATAGTAAAGTTGGCCCAACTGTATAATGGTAGCACACTTAAAACATTCATTTCACTAAAGGAGGAATTTGATATTCCGAATCATACGTATTATAACTATCTACAAATAAGGCATGCCCTAAAGGCTCAATTTGGGGAACAGGGTCCGAGGTGGAGCCTCTCCCCTATCCTTTGCAGAATGGGTAGTGCGGATGGACACAAAGGTTCCATAGCAGAAATGTATCCATTGTTATGCAGAGGTGGGATGGAGAGTCCAGAAAAGCTCAAGTGTAGAAGCAAATGGGAAAGAGACATGGGCAACATATCGGATGAACAGTGGAGAAAGATGTTGGAGGGAGGACATCAGGTCTCGGTATCACCCGCGCAGAAGTTCTCACACCTAATGCTCCTTCACAGGACATACTACACACCAAAGAGACTGTTTGAATTTGGGCGACGGGCGGATGCAAATTGTCCAAGATGCCAGAATACGGGGGACCTGATCCATATGATATGGAAATGCCCAAAATTACATCGGTACTGGACAGAAATATTAGAACTTTTAAATAAGATCTTTAAAGTAGGACTGAAAATGGATCCAAAGTTATGTGTATTGGGAGTTGGGGAATGCCAAGGGAGAGGAAATAATATAAACAAAGCAGTGGTGAGATGCCTATTTCAGGCAAGGAAATTGATAGCCCTGAGGTGGCAGGCGGAGAGACCCCCTTCAAAGGATGACTGGATTAGAACAGTGACAGAAACGGTATGGAAAGAAAAGGTAGTATACGTAAGGAGGAAAAATTTGAAGGAGTTCAAAAAAATTTGGGTCCCATGGTTAGAAGAAATAGGGTATCCCTTGTAAAGTGTGTGTAGGAAGAGGTGTTGTAGATGTATACAGAGGATTAAAGAACTACCGAAGGAAAAATAGTTAGACCCCTGGGTTGGAGGGTGGGGGGATAGGCACGGGGGGGAAAAAAAAAAAAAAAAAAACAGGTGAATAATGTTTTAGGATATTTTATATTTGGAGTGTTGTGCACATGAGTTTGGAATGTTTTATAGTTGATGGAAATTACTGTATAACACTGTGTAATGAATAAAGATTATTAAAAAAAAAAAAAAAAAAAAAAGGACATTGAGAGGCACGTTTTTGGACAGAGAGTACAAGCTATTTTGCAAGAGCCATGATAGAGGCCAACCAGCTCCATGGGTTCTGTCTGAGGCAGGTGTCCCTATTGGCTTCATTGACAGCATGGTCCTACTCATCTATAAAGACGTTTTACCATTCATACCCTAGAAAATTAGACAACAATTCTCCCCTTTGGCCATGCAGCTTGAATACTTCACACCTGCCCCAGATTTTATGGCGCCATGGTAATGAGATGACGTACGTAGTACAGGTTGTTCCCACAAATTTTCACACTTCACATCCTGGACATTCAACTTCTACCTTGTGATTGGATGAAGATGACTGAGTTACGCAATGAAGATGTGACTGGGTATTTTCCTGACTCTCATTAGAACCAAATCATCTTCAACATTACACAACAAGCTCAGTTGATTGAGAGTCACTACTACAAGCTGTGGTAAATAATTCCATTAAAGGTTCCTTGTAGGTTTTGGAAATGTCCCTGGTGCCACAATAATTTATATACACTACAACCTCAGGTCAGTCTAAAGGGAAGTCTTCAGCTTGTACTTACAGTAAGTTAAAGGCAAGAGTTAACTTTATAATTTTTGGTAGACTTTATGCACAACATGAAAGCTGGGAGGGGGAACTTGATAAAAAAAAAAACCTAGAGAAGTAAGGAGACTATTTCAGTTCTCCTGGAGAGTTACACTTCTCTAAAGCAAAGCACAACTAGAGTTTCCTGCAAAAGAGGTCATTTTATCTCCACTGGGCCTCCTAGGACTATATAACAACATTGTCCCCTATGTATCCTCTGTACTGGACCTCCTAGGACTATAGGACAGCAGAGGTCCCTGTATATCCTCTGTACTGGACCTCCTAGGACTATAGGACAGCAGAGGTCTCTGGGTATCTCTGTACTGGACCTCCTAGAACTATAGGACAGCAGAGGTCTCTGTGTATCTCTGTACTGGACCTCCTAGGACTATAGGACAGCAGAGGTCCCTGTATATCCTCTGTACTGGACCTCCTAGAACTATAGGACAGCGGAGGTCCCTGTGTATCTCTGTACTGGACCTCCTAGGACTATAGGACAGCAGAGGTCTCTGTGTATCTCTGTACTGGACCTCCTAGGACTATAGGACAGCAGAGGTCTCTGTGTATCTCTGTACTGGACCTCCTAGGACTATAGAACAACAGAGGTCCCTGTGTATTCTCTGTACTGGACCTCCTAGGACTATAGGACAACAGAGGTCCCTGTGTATCTCTATACTGGACCTCCTAGGAGTATAGGACAACAGAGGTCCCTGTATATTCTCTGTACTAGGCCTCCTAGGACTATAGGACAACAGAGGTCCCTGTGTATCTCTATACTGGACCTCCTAGGACTATAGGACAACAGAGGTCCCTGTATATTCTCTGTACTGGGCCTCCTAGGACTATAGGACAGCAGAGGTCCCTATGTATTCTCTGTACTGGGCCTCCTAGGACTATAGGACAACAGAGGTCCCTGTGTATTCTCTGTACTGGGCCTCCTAGGACTATAGGACAACAGAGGTCCCTGTATATTCTCTGTACTGGACCTCCTAGGACTATAGGACAACAGAGGTCTCTGTGTATCTCTGTACTGGACCTCCTAGGACTATAGGACAATAATGGTCCCTGAATATTCTCTGTACTGGACCTCCTAGGACTATAGGACAACAGAGGTCTCTGTGTATTCTCTGTACTGAGCCTCCTAGGACTGTAGGACAACAGAGGTCTCTGTATATTCTCTGTACTGGGCCTCCTAGGACTATAGGACAACAGAGGTCTCTGTGTATTCTCTGTACTGGGCCTCCTAGGACTGTAGGACAACAGAGGTCTCTGTATATTCTCTGTACTGGGCCTCCTAGGACTATAGGACAACAGAGGTCTCTGTATATTCTCTGTACTGGGCCTCCTAGGACTATAGGACAACAGAGGTCTCTGTATATTCTCTGTACTGGGCCTCCTAGGACTATAGGACAACAGAGGTCTCTGTGTATTCTCTGTACTGGACCTCCTAGGACTATAGGACAATAATGGTTCCTGAATATTCTCTGTACTGGGCCTCCTAGGACTATAGGACAATAATGGTTCCTGAATATTCTCTGTACTGGGCCTCCTAAGACTATAGGACAACAGAGGTCTCTGTATATTCTCTGTACTGGGCCTCCTAGGACTATAGGACAACAGAGGTCTCTGTGTATTCTCTGTACTGGACCTCCTAATTATGCTTAAAGTGCAACAATAAAAATGAAAAATTCCTTTAAATATCATGCTTGGGGGCTCCCCTTAGTCTGCCTGTAAAGTGGTGCATCTGTAGCATGTATAGAACATGCTGCAGCAAAGCTGACATTTATAAAGTAAAAAAAAAAAAAGTCAAATCCCAGGCTATCGAAAAAAAATAAAGAAAAAAACAGTGCGGTGTCCCCCCCTCCCCAGTCCATACCAGGCTCTTCGGGACTAGTATGGATTTGAAGGGGAACCCCACGCCAATTTTTTTTCTAAAAACATTGTGGGGTCCTCCCTCAAAATTGATACCAGACCCTTATCCAAGCATGCAGCCTGGCAGGTCAGGAAAGGGGGGAATGAGCGAGCGCCCCCCCCCCCAACCATACCAGACCACATGCCCTCAATATGGGGGGGTGGGTGCTTTGGAGCCCCATGTTGATGGGGACAAGGGTCTCTTCCCGACAACCTGGGGCTGTGGTTGTTGGGGTCTGCGGGCAGGGGGCTTATCAGAAGCCCTGGAACCCCCCAGATTCCGCCCCCCCCATGTGAATGGGTATCGGGCACATAGTACCCCTACCCATTCACCAAAAAAAAGTCAAAAATTAATAAAGACAAGAGACAGTTTTTGACAAATCCTTTATTAATAATAAAAAAATAGTGTCCTTTGATGTAAATCAATCGTCAATCATGCCGCCCACAGGACCCAAAAACATTTTTTTTTTTAAATTTAAAATGCTCTGCCTCCTGGTAGGCCTCCCGCCGAATGCCTCCTCTGCGCTTTAACATCTCTTATATAGGTAAGGGGCGGGGCCATCTGGGTACGTCACCCAGTGGCACCGCCCCTTCTGATTTCACGGAATGGTGCATGCTGTGGCCCCGCCCCTTACTTATATATAAGAAATGTCAAAGCGCAGAGGAGGCATTTGGCGGGAGGCCTCCCAGGAGGAGAGAGCGGTTTTTATTTTTTTAATTTTTTCGGTTCCGGCGGGCGGCGTGATTGATGATGGATTTACATCGAGGGACACTATTTTTTTATTTTTTAATAAAGGATTTGTCAAAGACTTGTCTCATGTGTTTATTACATTTGTACTTTTTTTGGCGAATAGGTAGGGGTACTATGTACCCGATACCCATTCACATGGGGGGGGGCGGGATCTGGGGGCCCCCTTGTTAAAGAGGGCTCCCAGATTCCGATAAGCCCCCCCCCGCCCACAGACCCTGACAACCGCAGCCCAGGGTTGTGGGGAAGAGACCCTTGTCCCCATCAACATGGGGACAAGGTGCTTTGGGGTGAGGGGGGGCTGAGCCTCACCCACCCCAAAGCATCCACTCCCCCATGTTGAGGGCATGTGGCCTGGTAAGGTTCCAGAGGGGGGGCACTCGCTCTCCCCCCTTTTCCTGACCTGCCAGGCTGGTATGAATTTTGGGGGGACCCCATGCTGTGGGCCTGGTATAGACTCAGTGGGGGGGGCAAAGGGCTGGTATGGACTGGGGGGGGAGCACGTTGTTTTTTCTTTATTTTTTTTAATAGCACTTTTTTTTTTTTTTTTTTATTGTTCAGCTGTCAACGGGGAAACCCTCTAAGAACGGTTGTTAAGGACGCTAAGGCCGGCTTCCCAGCCCTGCTCCTTAACAACCAGCTCGCACTGCTCCCTGATTGGGCAAAGCTTTGCCCAAACAGGGCGCAGGATGCACTGTGCAGCACTCAGTGCATTGCAGGGTGTTGTCGGGACGAACACCCTGCAAATTTGGGTGTTCAGTGAATGGCCGAACGGGTGAATATTAAGCTCGAACTCATGCTTGGCTCGAACCGTTCGCCCATCCCTATTACTCACTATGTTGCTAGAATCGGAAGACACAACGTCTTCACCCGACATGCATTGTGTGTGATCCATTTTTCTGTTCTCCCACTTAGAAGGTCCTTTTCCCATCTACTGCCACAATACCTTATAATGTTCTGCCTGGTGGGTCAGATACAAGATTTATTTTCACCATTGCTGAAGGCATCTCATCACCTTCCGGTCTGCACCTTCCAAGCCAAAAAAAAATTACATCCTGCGACACCCACCTTCTGGAGCTCCCTAAATCCATCAGACATGTACTATTTGTGATACATTCTATATTATGTGTATTTCAGGATCAGAGGATGGGGTGAACACGTCACTCGGACTCGCTCTGGCTGTCCAGAAGGAATCACCGCAGTTGTTGGTACGTCACTTTGTAGGTCTGATTCCCAGACTTCTCAGAGCGTTTGCTGAGCCCACACAGGGTGAGGTCAGTCAAGTGGTGGTCTATGCTGAGGTTTTCTTGGCCGGCCAATGTAATGGGTCATTTTCTGTGATGATGAACCTGAAATCCCCCAACGCAGCTTTCCAGGTCAGCGATTTACTATACATGTGGAGAAATGTGGAGCCCTCTGCTCCAAGCATTCACCGGGGGGGAGACAGGGCCATCATTTTATTTTACCGGTTTGCCTATGTTTACCCATTTTTGCTACAATCCACCTCAACAATGAAAATTCTTCTTTTCAACTCTTTATGGACTGAAGACATTTTCTTCTGGATTCTGCAAGCAGTCATGTAGGTTTGATATTCCGAGTCGGGGAAGTTTATAGTTCAGGTCCTGGCTGCCCTCACCTTGGGTGGTGGAAAGAACAGCACATTAGGTAAATATTTTGGAGGAGCATGCGAATGAAATTTATATATTATAATAATCGACTTTCCTGTCTATTACAGGCTTGTGGGCCAACCCTCCAGAGAGTCTGTGGAGAGAATGTGTATGTTAATGGACAGTGCTACCAACTAGACCTGGGCAGGCCGGAACCCCGGCGTACACTGCCGGCCGTTCTACCAGGTAATCCTTGCACCATATTGTGATTTTCAATGACCTCAGCTGGACCTCCACGATGAAGACATGTTTCCTGCACAGTGTGAGCTCTTCATGGTAGACAGTACATACGCAACACTCCAGTGAAGGAAACATTAGGTTGTTGTATCTACCGAGAACCTGCAGACAATGATGTAGAGTTACCTCCATCGTTTTAACTGGTCCTCCCCCCAAACAGTATAGAGGTCACCATCCACCTAAGCAACAGTCTATTCACTCCAATAAACAGTGTAGAGCAGCAATCCCTAACCTACCCAGCACCAGGGACCGGTCACTTGGAAGTGAACCCCTCCATATACTGGGGTGGGCGGCATGTGGTTATTTGTGTGGTGGTCGCAGCCTGTCATGAGGGGGCTAAGGGAGATTTGCAGCTTGGGGGGGGGGGTGTTGCACTCTGTCACCTGGGGAGATGCAGCTTATAACCTCGGGGGAGGGGGTTGTGGTGGTTCAGCCTGTCACCTTGGGTGGGGGGGGATGCAGCTTATCACCTGGGGGGTGTATGTGGTGGTTGCAGCAGGTCACCTTGTGGGGGGGGGGGTGCAGCATGGGTCTCTATTAGGTACTATCCCTGGCCCTGCTCTCCTCCCTCCCTTTCTCCTTCTTCATGACAACAGAGAGGGAAGGGAGTAATGGTGCTAGGAGAAGGGAGTGGGCACCCTCTGATGGTTGGTGGCAGTGCAGGTTGTGTTGGCTCTGCCTGCCGCCAACCCCTGCCCCGCGGCTTGGCACCCAGCAGGCCTGGGGGTTGGGGACCACCTCTGATCTAGGGGATGTTTTTTTGTGATTTATTGCTTGTAAACTGGTACAGAGATTGGGGCATTGGAAATTTCAAAACGGCTAGCGATACCAATGAGAGGACCCTCTAAACCTTCACAGCTGGGGACCATGAGGTATCTTTCTGAACAGTCTTAACGCCTTTACAGCTTGGGACTATCAGGCACTTGGTTAACCTGCACCACTGCACAGCTGTAGGTACCCAGTGCAACTTCAGGAGCACTGCACAGTGCTGGAGGGCACTCTTCACAAAGCTCACAGTCCAGGGTGGGGATTGGCCAGTATCTGTGACCCTATGAGAGCCGTCTCAGTCAGGGCAATGTCTGGCCCTTATATTCCAAAAAGACAGAGTCACCAGGAATCAGTACATGGTCATTACTTACAAGGACAGCTGACACCCCCCAGACACCTCCCAGCAAGTGAGAAAAATCCTTCTCCAGACCAGATCACTTTGGTGAATCCTGCAGCCAGTTCCAGGTTCCTCCCAAGTCTACTTCCCCGATACTTCAGAGAGCAGCAGCCGCAATCCAAGGCTTTCTTCAGGGACAACAGCCCCCTCTAAAACTGGGAACCCTCCTTGCTGGGGAAGACAATCTCTTCAGGCCTCCAGATTTATCAGCTTCCCCAGACACCACCTGGACATGCCACCCCAGGGATTGGCCGGGCCTCGATCAATATTCAGGGTAGCTATTTGAATTCTCCCTCCCTTAGCTCCAGAAATGTCTTCTAGGGGAAGGGGAAAGCAATTAAGCTCCCAGCCTGTGAAACACTGAACAGACCAAAGCAAACAATCTCTGCTGCCTTGCAGATGAAGCCAAGGACGTTATTTACCTAGCAGCCTACACTAGGAGGGCGCTACACTGGGTATGTACAAAGAGATCAGAATGATGATCAGGCTCATCCAATAAAACACAACCTCGGGTCATGGCACAAATATCCATCCTGGTATCGGTTCCTATGGGTTATATTGTAGGTCGGGGTTTTCTTTCATAGTGTGTCTGTGGAGCCCTCATTGCCCTTCTCTGTGTCTCTGCAGAGTGCAGGCTTTCCAGCCTGGATATCGTCTTCCTGATTGATGGATCCGGCAGTGTTGGTCTCCAAGACTTTAGAAAAATGTTAATTTTTGTGTCTACGGTTATGACATCTTTCAGCGAGACAGACACCCAGGTAATCCCCTCTCCGTGCTGCAATAATCAGTGTGATGTCTATAATATAATATAATACTTTTTTTACAGACGGCTGATAATGTTGCAATAATCAGTGTTTTATATGTAATATAGTAATAGAGTGCGGAAAAAAAAAAAAACTTCTTTTCAGGTGACCGATCATTTTTCCATTTCTGCCCCCTCCATCTTTCCTCTCCCCAGTTCGCCCTCATGCAGTATTCCAGCCGTTTTGAGACACACTTTGATTTCCGAAGATTTTCTTCAGTAAGAGACCCAAACATTCTGATTTCAACCATCCGTAAAATAGGGGGAGAAACCAAAACCCCGACGGCTATCCACAAAGTAACGTAAGTATTCCACCCTATCCCAAAAACCAGGACAGAGACCTTCTGGACTAATAATGTATATCACTCAGGAGCCAGGGGTGTGAATGGTCAAATGTAGTGCTTGTTCCATGTATAGATGAGGGGTAGACTGGTAGGTTGGCAGATACTACAAGAATATGGCTTCAGAATATCAGCATATTCACCCTGGGGGCCACAAGTCCCAACACCTGGAGAGCGTGCAGTGATCGCGCTGATGATGATACCTATATGTGCTCAAGCTGGAAGAGTTTAGTCATATCCCAGCCACTGTGCCTAGGCACATACTGAACGATGTATAGGCCAACATACATTGGGGACATGTACCCTGGAGACTCAGCACTGGACACTTGGACCTCCAGTCTTTGGATCTGTCCATAGTACATATGGCTGTTACATGTCTGTAGCACTGCCCCCGAGGGGTATGCTGAATATAATCCCCTCTGATTATCCAGAAGCCAGACACTTGGGTATTTTCTCACTTTCACCCGCACACTTTCCCGCTTGTTATCCAATGCTGGACCACACTATAGCTGTGTGGACAAATAAGTCCTTTGTTTGCTCTGGTAGCAGACTCAATGCACCACTCTTTTTCGGGACACTCACCAGTATCCCCTTTGGCTGACCCCCGTCCACTGACTTTACCAGCTTGAAGGGATGGCCCTCACAGAACAGGCCCCCCAGGCAGGTCTGTACTCACAGTGGCCAGGAACAGATCCTTTTAGACGCATCTCCCTCCTATTCAGCTCCACAGGACAACTGGGTTGTAGCTTCTGCAGCTCTGGCCCTCAGGTCGACCACCTGAGGCCACATGGCAGCCTGTACAGAGGAAGGGAAGCAGCCCCCTCCCTCCGAGACCCCACTCCCTAGCCAAAGACCCGAGTACATGTGCCCTAGGCATATATACAGTCACCCAGCATGCCTTGAGGCACCATCCTCTGCTAATGGCCAGGGCTGTAAATATGCCTATGCTCCTATTTGTCAGGTTTCCTCCCACTGTCCAATATGCCCCTTCCTATTGGACCAGTGTGAAACAGGCAGACAACATGAGCAGCATCTGAGCACACCCTACCAATGAAGAGCACCTAAAGTTACTAAACAGTCCCCCTGTTAAGCAGGGAATCCCACAACTATACTCTCTCTAGCGCCTACCTAGGAGGGTGCTACATGTCCAATCTAAGTATCTCCACCTCATTATTATAGTGGTAAGAGCCTATGGACTGGCTAAATGCTTCCTCCTCCACCCCCACACATCCTGGTTCATTTCCCTCACAATTTGCTCATCTACTTGTGTTCTTTATTAGGAACTCAGGATGGGTCTGAATGGCAAGAAGGTGTAGAACTCCCCTTCACCCTCCACCTGAGTTATGTCATTGTCCTCCTTATCTTCCTCCTGTGGTCTTCCAAACCTGACCACGTCTTCATCCTGATATTCAGTCCCATCTTCATCCCCATCTTCAGTCCCACCAGCAGACACTGAGTGGATCACCAGAGGAAGAACCTGTTAATGAGGGTTCAAGACATACTCAGCCTCTGCTCTACGTACCATGCACAATGGTTGCACTTTACTAAACATTTTCCTAATGAAAGTCTATGAACCAACCCACTAACCAAACTCCATATACTCCCTATAGTTATTCTACAAATCCTGACAACAATATCATGAAAAGGATGAGCAAACCCCCTGTAGCTTTCCTATATGTTCTTCTTAGCCTTACCTGCTCATCGTGTTGTATTTCCCTCCTCAGAACGGAGCTCTTTGTCCCCAGCAGTGGGGCCCGAGATAAAGCTGTGAAACTCCTCATTGTGATCACTGATGGAGTGACAGTTGGAGATAACAGACGTCTTGAAGATTCAGCCAATGAAGCCAGACGAAGAGGCATAGTGTGCTTCGCCATTGGGGTAAATGTCTCAGAAGATGTGTCACATTTATATTATAGCAATCATAGTAGGGTGACCTTCACTGTCTAGTCACCCCCCACCCAATACAAATCTTGGGTTTGTCTTCTTGGTGGTATATGGGGTCATAGGATGGCTTCTTGTGTCTTGCGCCTTTGGTGAGATGTTACCATAAGGACTCGTTTTAGAAAAAAACTATTTGGAAAGTTGTTCAAATATTTTGCAACTTCCCTTGCAGTCCTCAGTGGTTGGCTATGAAGGATAGATATCCATCACTCAAACTATTATCCCTTTTCATTTAGACTACAGGAGCTTACTGAACAGTAGCTGGCCAAATCTATGGATAACGGACGAACCTGTGCAAAACACAATAAAAGTGAACAAAAGCTTAGGCTAGTTTTTTCATCCAGATGCAGAATTAAAATAGGGGTTCAGCTAGGAACCCTATTAAGTATAAGAATTGTATACAATATGGAGACTGGCTATGAGAGGGTAGAGCTCACCCCCACAAGAGCCACTGACTTTTGTCCCAGGTTCTTTTCCCCTTGTGTAGCAGCAGCCAGGCAAACAGCAACTATCACTCATCTGGCTCAGTAAACCCTCTAGGGCAGGGTTAGGCAACCTCGGCCCTCCAGCTGTGGTGAAACTACAAATCCCATCATGCCTCTGCCTTCAGGAGTCATCCATGTGATAGTCAGGGTCTTGCAATGTCTCATGGGACTTGTAATTTCAAAACAGCTGGAGGGCCAAGGTTGCCTACCCCTGGACGAGGGGTTGCCTTTTTAAATGTTTATTGCAGATTAACTTGGATGGTGCTTAGGGAAGCTGTGGGATACTCCTGGTCACTGAACAGGAATGTGAGGACACTCTTCCCTTTGCGACTACTTTTTAAAATAGTCCTTTGAGCAGTAGGATAGGAAGTGGACAGCACTGGGACACATTAGAATTGTTGCAGGTCAGGCAAGCCTCAACTTAGTGCTCCAGGACTTAGCAACAGTCACTGGGATCCTTCTCTCTTATTTCTGTACCCACAGTCTCCCCAGGGCTTGGATGTCTCGCTCAGACTCAGGTAGACATGCTTCTCTGCAAAGCTTCCAGATGAGATCCTATATGGAACCCCTCTTTTGGCTCCCAAAGAACTTGTAGAAGGATAGGTCCCTCAGCTATGCACAGCTGGCACCTCAATGATACAAAAAAAAGCGCCACTGCCCCATCTATAACTGGCCATCGCAGTAAGCAGCATTGGAGGGCGACATAAGGTATAAACAAGGCCAGTGCCAATATTACAGCCATTGAGCTACATGCTGGGTGCTCAGTGTGTTCCTGTACCTTTAAGAATGGGTGGGCTCCCCTTCAGTCCACCTGCCCTCCATCTATCCTTCAGAATGCATGTGCCTCCACTGTGGAGACACTTATAAGTTAGTGTTAGGGACCACAGATACCAGGATGCCGTGGCGAGGCTCTGTGGCTTCCGCATGCATTTGCAAATGCGTACAGACATAACCCCTGCTTTTAACACATACTGTTAGACAGGTTTAATTGGTTGTCTGCGAGCTGGTCGGTAAGTAAGCTTGTTTTGTTTCCTTGGATTTATCCTTGGCCTTGTTTATACCTTATGGCAGTGGTCTGTCCTCGGGGCCCACTAACAGGCCAGGTTTTATGTATTACCTTGGGGAGATGCAGACTAAAATACTGCAATCACTGAGCAGCAAAGGATATCACCTGTGATATATTTCAGTTATCTTGCAAACCTGGCCTGTTAGTGGGCCCTGAGGACAGGTTTGATGACCACTGCCTTATGGCATTCTCAATGAGACAGCCAGAACCTTCAGTAGGACAGCCTGGAAGGGCAACAGCCCTTTTGGCTGGGAACCTCTCCTCCTGGAGAAGATCACTGCTCTCCCAGGTTCCATACTATTTATGAACTGTTCCAGCCACCATCTGGCCACCCTCCCCCCAGGGATTGGCTGGGGCTGCATAAATATTCAGGCTGCTCATATGATCCTCCCACCCACTATATTCTGGAAGCCTCCAGAAGACAAGGGAGACCAATCAAACTTGCAGCCTGTAGAGCCCAGAGGAGACCAAAGCAATCACTGGTTGCTCTGCTGATTACAGGAATGCCACTAACTAAACTTGCCTAACCAAAAGTAGAAGCCTATCTAAGGGGGCGGGTGCTACAGGAGTATATTGCCTTTGTTACCGTCTTGTTGTAAGAGGTGGAGACACAAACTACTGAAAGGAAATCTCACAGCTCACACTTTGGAGGTGATAAGCAGCTACTATTTACAACATAATCAGAGCCCACCCAGTTATGGTTGCAGGTAGCCTTCAATAGGGATCAGGTTTGGGTTTACCGATACCATGGTTTTGTGGGAAAGTCTTCAGGATGGATTAAATATGTAAATTATTAACATTTGGCCAAACATTTTACAGGTTCACAGCCAGAAAAAATGGAACAACCAATATTGTGGTGCATAGCCTTTGCATCTGGTCAGCTGAGTCACAAGAGCCAGTAATTTGAAGGAACGGATAGCCCCCTTTCTATAAAGGTGTGGGCTCATAGCAGCCATAATGTCAGTGTCTGGTGGAGCTCTTGGTGGAGAGCTGACAATTCTGAATAGGGAAAGACACTATTCTTTTTTTATTTGGCCATTTCTATATGTTCCCCATGGCATGCCTCCTCCCTCAAAGATGCCAGTATAATATTCCGTATTTCACCCACAGGTTGGCCGCGCCTTCACTAATGCAGGTGCCTATAAAGAATTAGAAACCATTGCATCATCCAGTGACCGCATCCTCAAAGTCACCGACTTCTCTGTCCTCTCTCAGTTCCAGAAGACGTTGCAGGAGAAGATCTTTGCCATCGAAGGTGCCGTACCTAGGTTTCTGTAACATAAATACATAAATCATTTTTCGTGTTAGGTCTGTCTCATGCATGGAGACGTTTATTTGTCTATAGAAATGTTCAAATGAAGTAATATCAGAGGGAAGGTTCTCATCTTTTGGTAGATCTACTACTAGTAGAACACATTCACCTGGACTTCTTCTGAAAATGCAGAAGAAACGTCACAGATTTTCTAAACAGCTTCCTCAGCACTAATGAGTGTCAGGAACATACCCCAATGCTGATAGCCACCAAGTAGCTCAGTCACCTTTATCAATGGTGTGTGTCGATTGTCCAGGAACAGGATGGGAGGTGTAAATGTTTGCAATCAGCAAAAAAAAAAAGAAAAGATAAATTAAATTAATTATTCAGGGCCATTTCAAGGAAAAATGAGGGTCCACACATGTCCTGTGCTCTTGAAGGAACAGATTGTGCGGTTTCTAGACCCATTCAGACCAGGAGAATCCGCATATTGACTATGAAAAAAAAAAAAAAAACAGAGAAATGGAATGAAATTACCAAGTGTATTATAATAAATAAAATGTATCAAATCCAGAATAAAATACATTTACTAAATTCTTGAAGAGCCTTGATTTGTCACCCACCCTCCATGGTCAGTGCCAGGGCTGTGGGTAGCCGGGGAACTACATCCTGTTTTCAGGGAACACTTCCCATTCCTCAATGGAAATGCCTATGGAGCATGCATACAGGTCCTGGTGCAGGAACCCACTGGCAGCATGGTACATGGCAAGGGAAATAGAAAGCTACACCCAAAAGAAACTACTTTAGCAGAAATAAAGGGATCTCATGACGCTATTTAGTAGAACACAACACCTAACAATAAGCAGAGAAGTCTATAGACAGATAAACTAGACAAATACTTGTTTTATTCTAGGTTGTATGTGAAGACTTCTTTGCTCCTCTGTACTATTTGTGATTGTTCTGCCCCAGTTGGGTCATACAAAGGTGACAGCTGAAGAGGTTAAACTGGAACTTTTTTTTTTTTTGCAGAACTGCAAACCTCAGCCATCTTATTTGTTTTAAGCTGAGATAACATGGAAAGAATGTGTTTACTGTGCTCAGCCAAGGAATTGGCCCATCAGAGAGCCTTATCTATGGCTGTACAATTGGCCTCCAGTGGTTAGATGGACTTGTAGAAGATAACAGATGGATCGGAGTTGAATGAAATCCTCCACATTCTCCTCGATTCTTCTAGTTCTGCTTCACCCATTACGCTTCTAGTACACAGATTACTTAGGGTGGAGCACACATTACACCCCAAATGAGGATGGAGCTATGGGGAGGCTGCTGACCCTTCCTCACAGAATATGACCAATTTCGGAAGGCAATGTATCTTTACCAATCTCTCTCTTCTACAGGAACGCAGTCAAAGGACGCAACTTCCTTCCAGATGGAGATGTCTCAGGAGGGGTTCAGTGCCATCCTAACAGAGGTCATTCATATTTATTATAAGAAGAATTTATACAACCATCAGCGTTATTACTATTATTACTATCGCTGATTTTTATCAATTATTGTTACTACTGCCATATATTGTTATTGAAGCCGTTATTACAATAACCTAAAACCTAATGCTACGTCAAACATTTCTAAACCTACTAAGTACTGTAATGCTGATACTAATTTCAGTAATAATACAGTATTTCTAATTAACTAAAGACTTTATATTACTGTTTTTGACCAGATTGTATAATGATAAAATGATTAAGTTTCCATAAAGGCACCACAAGCTTAAGGTCATCCATAGGAATAGTAGAAAAAAATTGATTTTTAGAACTACACTAAGACTACTGAATGAAAAGATATGAGAAATTATAACTAGAACAAGTTTAATGTCTTGACGTCTTTCTGTTTAGCCTGTTTGAAAGCACCAAAATACAGGAATGGGCCTGGATGATGAGGAGACCTCATTTAATACATAGTACTCCATTCACGCATCAAGTTATGGAGTACCGAACATTGGGATGTGAAATAAGCACACTCTAGTAGAGTGGCTATATCACTCAGAAGTCCAATGGTGGGTCTCCATTAATGGCGAGACCTTTTCAGTGGTGAGGCCCTAATCATGGACCTCCTTTAATGGCGGGCCTTCTTTAATAAGCTGCTGTGCTTTTTGCCCTTTTAATAAATCTACTTTGGTTACAGCTCTGGAGGTGACATGTATATGATCCTCTGCCCTGCAGACCATCTGTCAGTTAACCTTGGTCTTCTCCTCCTCAGGATGGGCCCATCCTCGGGGCAGTAGGTGCTTATGGTTGGTCAGGAGGGATATCAGTTTACACCACCGGACAGCAGAATGGTGCCTTCATAAACAATACAAAGGATCAGACGGACATGAAGGACTCTTATATGGGTGAGAAGACAGATTATCTCCTCCAGCATAAAGCAGTCATTGTTGGGCAGAAAATTGCTAAGTACTGAAAGTTTTTTTTTTTTTTTCATTTGCACTAATATTATTTAAAACAAGGTCTTCTCCATCAGGGATATTGGGCCTCTCGTAATGACAGACCTGGGAACTCACCTTTGGATTCCCATCACCCATCCCTGTGCTGGTAATACCTGTAGAGTAGTGGAGGAGGGGGAGAGACATTTTGTGAGGGAGTCTAACACTTGTTCTGAGTTGTAGCTATTTGTATGGAAAATCAAGAAAAGCAATCTATTGGGAATATTTTAGTCCTTTCAGAAGTTCCCGAATATGCAACTTTAATTACACTTCAATAGCAGACATTGTACCATTGCATTTGTGCACATATAACATTAGTGAATCTACGTAGGTTATGCTATACAGAAGGTGACAAAGGACCTTATAGCAGTTGGGGCCCCAAGATACCAACATACCGGGAGGGTCCTGATCTACAAAAGAAGAAACAGCCAGTGGAGGCAAATGGCCACAGCCAATGGAGAGCAGGTGAGCTACGAATTGTCAGACGATAAATGGTAATTGTCATGGAAGTATGGACCTCATTCATCATTGCATGTGGATGAAGAACTGTCTGTGCTGTTCAACACAACCGATTAGTCTCTGGTAATGTAAATTGTGTGTCTATGGTTCTGTCAAAATCCAAAAACTAAGAATTCAACCCTTAGAAATTCATAAGGAGAGGTCAGTAATCTGATAACAAGAGGGGGAAGGTGGGGTGAAATGGCTGACAGACCTCCATGCAGGCCACACTCTGTGTTGTGTATATTATACAGCCACCCTCATCACATAGAATTATACAGATGTAGCACTGAACCCTGAAGGGGCTGCTGGTATTTGATTGGACCTGTACTCTGCTCTTACACCCCCAATAACTTGACTCAGTCCCCTTGACACAGCTGTGGTGCAATGTTAGTGTGAAGCTAATAGTAAGGGATAACCCCACAATGTGCAATATAACAATAGTATACCTTTGTTATTACCTGGGTATCCGATGTTCCACCTGCTGGAAAAAAGGAACAACAATCCACACCAATTGTAATTAACCAGGAACATATTTTTACTGGAACTGGCATAAAATAGTAATTACAGTATTTGCGCTGTCACACAAACGTAACACAACAGTCCAATAGGTATTCACAACAGGTTGTATTTGTAAAGTTGTCTTAGATGACCCCTGAGAGTGCGCCTCCAAGTGGGACTAATGCTCAGAGCACAAACACCTTAACTCTGGGCACCTTCCCACTTCCAGCACACCTTAGGTACCCACAGAAATGCAAAGTTAATCAATCAAGCACAACACAATTTCTAGGGAGCTCCCCCTACTTTATAATGCAGTCCCTCTTATCATTAATAGGATGCAAGGCCTTGCAATGAGAGATGCAGTCTTTTGAGTCTTCTGTCTTCTGCTAGCTATTTGTGTTGTGTTAATTGTAATCCGACAGTTGAACAAACAAAGGTTAATGGAAAATGAACGTTAGAACTATTCTTGTAGTGCAGTACACCTGCAACTGCCTTGTAATTGGCTTTGAATAACACAGTGTCAGTAGTACAGTGAAGGGTAGGCTTGAGGGCTGTTTAATCTCAGTCCTTTTGAATAAGATCTCCTCTGTGGGACTATAGGTCTCAGCAACACTGTGTTAAAAGTCTAGGTGTATAAAAGTGCGTTACACTATGGGCAGCAGCCCTCTCACCCAACCAGGCCTGGAGAATAGAACAGCTACGCTCCGGTGCACTCAGTCTTGCTTCTCGCCAGCTGGCGCCGTTACACCGCTCCGCTCTGCAAGATGAACGGGGACCCTCTGATGGCTCAGACCGGTGTCTCTGGATCCTTCCCGATCGGTACTCAGGTGTAGAGTAGATTCGCTGGCTGTTCCGCTCCGCAGTTGGTGTAGGCCACACTTTCTGGAAACCTCCTCACAGGTCCTTGTAGGCAGGCCACGCATCCAAAAGAGACCCAAGATGGCTGCGCGGGGCCTTTTATAACCTACCCAGCATGCAGTTTAGTGCTGAGTGTTCATGGGTAGGTCACTCAGCATTCTGGGTAGGTAGGTCATTGTAAAATGTAAACAAACAGTCACTTCCTGTAACATCTCTCCATCTTCTTGAAATAGAAAATAAAATGAAGTCCATTTCACGTTTTGGCCACTAGATGGTGCCAAATACCAAAGTATGCACTGCCCATACTTTTACATTACATTAGAAAGACAGGCAAAAATTATCAGCGCTACATACTCCCCCTGCTTTGACTCTTTGGTCCCCAAAGATATTTAGAATCTTATTCCTATTACACATTTTTGCCTCTAGGTGATTGCATAATACCGACAGAGGAGCCTTCCACCATTTCTCACGTGATGGAGAGCTGTTCTGTGCACTCACAGCTGACACCATGGTGTCTGGTACAGATGTGTCAAGAGGTGATATGGGGTTGAGTCTTTCTGAATCAGCAGTAGAAGCACCGGGCCTCTCAGAATTTCTTCTGGCAGTGAAATGAGTCCCTTCAGAGCATTCACCCAAGGTGCCATAAACCAGTCTTTTTTGGCGGGTGAATTACTCTCTTCGTCCTTTGAGTTTTTGGTGTCTCAGGCAGACTGGCGCTTTCTTCAACTCCTTCACTCCCCGGTACATCCTCTTCCACCTCTTGTATTCAACATCAGCATTAAGGCCCTCTGAGTCTGTTTCCAACAGGGGAGCTTGAGACTCCTCTAAGTCTTCTGTTGACCTGTTTTGAGGTACAAACTCAGGGGCCTCTGGTCGAAGGGTCCCATTATCCTCTCTTCCTGTGTGAAATGAAAAGTCTGTTTTAGCTTCTGACACTTCAGATGGCCACAGCCAGCTTATTTCCACTTCTTCTTCCTCACCATTTTCAGTGACTGAGGGTCCAGGCTGAGACCTAGTTACTGGTCTATGCACAGCAGTGGATGTAGACGGTAATGCTTCCTTCGAGGTCATCCTGACTGCCTCTGTGAGAGGTAAAAGGTGGTTTCGGTGCCAGGTCTTTACTGGTCCCGTGCTCCCTTCCTGTCTGATCTCATACACTGGGAGCCCTGGAAGTTGTCTGCATACAACATCGGCTGCGACTTTCAGCGATCAGCCAACTTGTGTTTGACTGGGATGCCCAGATTTCTTAGTAGGACTCAGTCACCAGGGTGTAGGTCCTAAACCCATACTTTTAAGTCAAAGTTCCTTTTGTTCCTACTTTCTCTGGTGTCTGATGTGGCTTGGGCCTTCTCATAGGCTATCTTCAAACTCCTCCGTAACCTACATACCCTCCAATGAGAGGTCTCTGAGGTGTGGTCCAAAGAAGTTCCGAAGGCTAAGTCTACCGGTAGTCTGGCCTCTTGCCCAAACATCAACCGGTAAGGTGAATATCCTGTAGCATCATTCTTGGTGCTATTGTAAGCATGTACCAGTGATGTGCTTGCTCCAATGCGGTTTTTGTTCAGAGGTCAAGGTCCCCAGCATGTTGCGAGTTCTGTTAAACCTCTCGGGTTGAGGGTCTCCTTGTGGGTGATAGGGAGTAGTTCTAGATTTCTGGATACCTAGTAGATCCAACAGTCTTCTGTTCAGAGTACTCTCAAAGTCCCTTCCCTGGTCTGAATGGATCCGTCGAGGTAGGCCATAGTGGATGAAGAACTTTTCCACTAGAGTCTTCGCTACTGTGGCTGCTTGCTGATCTTTAGTAGAGAACACCTGAGCATAGCAGGTGAAGTGATCGGTGACCACTAAAATGTTTCCTTGCCCACTCAGGTCAGATTCCAAACATAAGAAGTCTATGCAGACTAGATCCATTGGCCCTTGGCTCTCTAAGTGGCCCATTGGGGCAGCTCGCTGGGGTAAGGTTTTCCTCCGTATGCACCTGAGGCAGGAATGACAGCAGTTCTCCACTTCGGTCCTCATGTAGGGCCAGTAGAACCTGTCCCTTACCAGTTGGAGAGTCCTCTCTGATCCCAGATGGCCATGGGGATCAGCAACTTTTCTCTATGTTTCTCCGGCAGAAACAGTTGCCACTTCTCTTCGGAGGGGCCCCTTCGGTAGACCACCCCCTGTTGCAACTGTAACCGATCCCACACTTTATGCAGCAGGAGCGCTTCCTTCTGAGTGCTCTTGAGAAGTAAATCAGGGTGTTGACTCTCCAAGGCCTTCAATACCAAGCTACAGAGTGGATCTTCCTGTTGGTCTCTCCAGAGGTCCTTTCTAGATAGCTTGGGTAGACCCTCCTCTATGATCTGGGTGACATTACAGTAGCATTTAGGCACTTCTGCGGGAGACACCCCAAATTCTACAGCTCTGGCTCCGCCTTTTCCTTGCTGTTCTGCCCTTTCACAAAGAGCTCTTAGTCCTTCCGGGATAAGTTGGGTACACTCTTTGTGGTGGCCCTGAGAACAGTGAGGTCTCCTTGACAATGTGTCCGCATCTCGGTTACCAATCCCCAGTCTGTACTTCAAGCTGAAGATAAATGCCAAGAGGGCAGCCAACCACCTGTGGCCTGTAGCATCTAACTTTGCGGTGGTGAGCAAGTATGTAAGGGGGTTGTTGTCCGTTTTGACCACGAACTCCGCACCATACAGGTAATCTTTTAACTTGTCCACCACAGCCCAATTCAAGGCCAGAAATTCAAATTTGTGAGTGGGGTAGTTCCTCTCAGCAGGGACTAGACTTCGGCTCACATAGGCATTGGGCCTTAAATGCCCGTCATGTTCTTGGTAAAGCACTCTGCCCAGCCCGTCTCGGCTGGCATCCACATGCAGTTCGTAGGGTTTGGCAGGTTCTGCATAGGCCAAGACCAGGGCAGTGGTAAGGCTCCACTTCAGCTGCCTGAAGGTCTCTTTGCATTGTGGAGTCCACTGGTCCTGGATGGACTCTTTCTCCTTCCTGGGCCCCTCTTTTGGCTTTCCAGGCTTGTCTGAGTCCATACCAGTTTCTTCCTGGTTCTTCAATAGCTCAGTAAGTGGGTGAGCTATCTTGGCAAACTCTTCTACAAACCTCCGATAATAGGAACAGAAACCTAAGAAGGACCTAAGCTTGGTCACAATTGTGGGTCTGGGCCAAGAGGTGACAGCTTCCAGCTTCATGGGGTCCATTGCCACTCCTTCTGCAGACACAATGCTTCCTAGGTAGTTCACTGAGGGTTGGTAGAACTGGCACTTTTCCACTGAGAGCTGCAGGCCTTCTTCGTGGAGTCTCTTCAAGACTTTCTCCAGGCGCTCTTCATGCTCTTCCAGTGTTTTGCCAAACACTATGATGTAATCCAAGTACACCAGCACTTCAATCAAGTTCATTTCACCCATAGTGTTCTCCATTAATCTCTGGAAGGTTGCCGGGGCCCCAGACAGGCCCTGTGGCATGCGATTGAACTTGAAGAATCCTACAAGGCTAATGAAAGCGGTCTTCTCCCTATCTTTGGGACACATAGGGATCTGATAATATCCGCTTTTTAGATGCAGCACACTGAACCACTTCGCCCCTGACAGGCTCTGTAAGGCATCTTCTATGCGAGGTGTGGTGTATTTGTCAGGATTGGTCCTTCGGTTCAGTGTCCTATAGTCAATACACAACCGTAATGACCCATTCTTCTTTCTCACTACCACTATTAGAGAGGCATATGGACTCCGGGACTCTCTGATAATCCCTGTCCTCTTCAGCTCAGCCAGCTGTTCCCTCAGGTCTTCCAGATCTCCCAGTGGAATCTGTCTGACCCCCTCTTGAAAGGGTTTGTCTTCTTCCAACTGAATTTTGTGTTCGGCACTCTTTGCAAGCCCCACATCGAACTCACTTTTTGAGAAAGCAGTTCTCCATCTCAGGAGCTGGTTCTTGGCTCTCTCCATCCAAGCAGGTGTAAGAGGTGTGTTCTTTGGGTAGAACTCTTCCAAGGGAATCTCTCTGTCTTATTCTCCCATGATACCACACGGTGAGACTGGGGTTGCTTGGCTGACCTGTCCCAGTGGCACTATGGCAGGCACCTTCACAGGCAAGGCTGTTGTGTTGCGAACACTGACTGAGATTTTACCTTTACTTCTCTTCAGCACCTTGGTTGACAGCACTTCGGGGATAACTTCCAGGCCCTTATCTTATGAAGGGACCAGGCTGTCTCCAACTCAGCTTGATAGAGGGTTTTAGGCAGACTACCTCACCCGGTTGCACCAGCTTTTCACTCCTGTCTAGGCGCCACATTTTTCCCACTCCTTCGGGTGGGGCCTTCTGTTCCTGCACAAGATCCTGGTACACCTGTTTTAGCATAGGGTGCACAACTGTGGCTGGGGTGCTCTTCTCCTGTACTAGTGGTGTGAGCAGTCTTCTTACCAGATCAGTGTTGGTCCCAATGATGAGAGAGCTTCTATCAGTCCCTGGGGGCCGAGGACACACCACTGCCAAGGTGTCGAAGGTTTCCGTCTTCCCTGCCACACTCGGGTCGAAAGTGAGCTTGATAGGTAGATAACTGTCATAGGGGATGTTCTGGGTCCCTAGGCCCCATATCTCCAGCTCTTTCAGCTTTTGTAGTGGCAGATGTTTGAGATATTTCTAGTAAAAGTCTCTGTATAACAGAGTCACTTGAGCTCCAGTGTCCAACAGGGCTTTAGCGTATATCCCTTCTATCTGGATAGGGAGAATGTGGGAAGGTCCCACTAGCTTGGGAGGGACTCCATGGGAAGTGGCACTCTTGGCCTGCTTGGTGGCTTGTACCTTCACACTTGGCTTCCGTGGGTTCCTTTTCTTCCACTTTGGTCTAGCTGTGGTTGCAGGGGTCTGGGGTGTACAGGTCGGTTTGGAGTTGGCTATTGTCCTAGGGCGCCCAGTTGACTCCTTCACTGGGGCCCTCTGAAGTTTTCCGCCGGCTTTTGTTGCTCTGCTTCAAATCCTGTCGGGCTTGGACATACTCGACGGTAGTGTCCCACTCCCCTGCAGTTAAAGCATATTATTTTCTTCACCGGTTTCGCGGTCTGACTGGATTTAGGCCCGTCAAGGTCTTGGGTGCTAAGACTTCTTCCTTCTGCGGCTCAACCAGTTTGGCAGTCAACAGAACCATCATCTCTAGCATCTCCTTCTGTGTCTGGAGCAATTCTCCCAGCTCAGACTCGCATGTTGGCAGATACTGTGCAGGTGAAGACCAGGATGTCTGATCAGCACTCACCGTCAAGACACTGGGTTCTCTCTTGCCCGGTTGAACATCTAGCTGCTGCCCTTTGGTTCTGGTTGTGCTGTGAGGTTGGATTTTCCTTTTGCTTCTGGTCCCTTTCGACCTCCATCTTGGCTGCCTCATTAGTCTCTTCAATGAGCACCTCATCCGGTGTAGAGGGATCTTCCAGGTACTGCCTCAACTGAAACTTGACATAGTCACTCCTCAGTCCTGTAGTTACGAACCTTAGGAATTTCTTCTGGATCAAGTCAGCTCCATAGTGTTCCTCAGAGCCCTCCCCCTTTGAAACAGACAACAGGCGGTCTTTCAGTTCAATAGCTCTGAATAAAAAGTTCTGGGGAGTCTCCTGGCTACTCTGGGCCATATGTATCAGTTGATGATACAGCTCAGTGGCATCTTCCTCTTTATAGTAACTCTTCAGGATTCTCCTGAGTTGTATCAATGTCAGTCCGCTCTTCATTTCAAGCATGCCTCTGATGCTTAGGCCTGGCTTAATGGTGTTGATTACAGCCTCTATGACTTCAGACTCCAGGTACCCTCTCTGTAATCCCAGCTCAATCTGATGGAAGAGGTTTGTCTAGGACAGCTTATCCTGTTGTCCTCTCTCTCCTATCTGACCATCGATCTTGAAGTCTTTTCGGATGGTCACCTCTGGCAGGTGGTTATGAGGGCGTCTTTTGATTACTGACACGGGTCTGGGTGTTGCCTGACTATCACTCAGGTGTCTGTATGTGAAACCTAGTCCTTTGATGTGTTCCGCAATCATGTTGGAGGTCTCCTGAAACCTCTCCTGTATGTCATTGTATTGTTGTTTCAGGTCAGCCAGCTGCTGTTCTGACTGTGAACTCCTCCCATGAGCTCTGAGTGTTTTAATAACAGACTTTTTATTTTTATTAGGGGATCCTCTACCACTTTCTCTTGGTGTTGACCCAAAACTGACTTCTTGCTGAGTAGGCTCCATCTATTTTGGGCTGGGACAGTCCTTGCGTGACCAGGCCGGATGTGTCAAGTGAAACCTTGTTTCGTCAGACAGTTTCACACTGGCACCTTGGAAGTTTTCAGAAACTCCCTTTCTCCATTCTAATAGAGCATAAGTGTGTGAGGTCCCATAGTCTGGTCTCACAGCAATCACCCAGGCCTTCCTATCTGGGGACAATGCCTGCACAACTTCTTGTACATATTTTTCTTCCCAGTCTTCCCCTGGGAGTTCAATTGCCACACTCGCTTCTGAGCAAGCACTTTCTGCTTTGCACCACTGGACCACTGTGATGTGGTCCATACTGGTGTCAAGAGGGTGTATTTGCTTGCAGAGTAACAGATATCCCGGAAGAGCCCCCACCTGTAGCACTGACCCCCGAAGGAGCTGCTGGTAATTGATTGGACCTGTACTCTGCTCTTACACCCCCAATAACTTGACTCAATCCCCTTGACACAGCTGTGGTGCAATGTTAGTGTGAAGCTAATAGTAAGGGATAACCCCACAATGTGCAATATAACAATAGTATACCTTTGTTATTACCTGGGTATCCGATGTTCCACCTGCTGGAAAAAAGGAACAACAATCCACACCAATTGTAATTAACCAGGAACGTATTTTTACTGGAACTGGCATAAAATAGTAATTACAGTATTTGCGCTGTCACACAAACTAACACAACAGCCCAATAGGTATTCACAACAGGTTGTACTTGTAAAGTTGTCTTAGATGACCCCTGAGAGTGTGTCTCCAAGTGGGACTAATGCTCAGAGCACAAACACCTTAACTCTGGGCACCTTCCCACTTCCAGCACACCTTGGTAACCACAGAAATGCAAAGTTAATCAATCAAGCACAACACAATTTCTAGGGAGCTCCCCCTACTTTATAATGCAGTCCCTCTTATCATTAATAGGATGCAAGGCCTTGCAATGAGAGATGCAGTCTTTTGAGTCTTCTGTCTTCTGCTAGCTATTTGTGTCGTGTTAATTGTAATCCGACAGTTGAACAAACAAAGGTTAACGGAAAATGAACGTTAGAACTATTCTTGTAGTGCAGTACACCTGCAACCGCCTCTGATGTAATTGGCTTTGAATAACACAGTGTCAGTAGTACAGTGAAGGGTAGGCTTGAGGGCTGTTTAATCTCAGTCCTTTTGAATAAGATCTCCTCTGTGGGACTATAGGTCTCAGCAACACTGTTTATAAAAGTGCGTTAAGAAACTATGGGTGGCAGCCCTCTCACCCAACCAGGCCTGGAGAATAGAACAGCTCCGCTCCGGTGCACTCAGTCTTGCTTCTCGCCAGCCGGCGCCGTTACACCGCTCCGCAAGATGAACCGGGACCCTCTGATGGCTCAGACCGGTGTCTCTGGATCCTTCCCGATCAGTACTCAGGTGTAGAGTAGATTCGCTGGCTGTTCCGCTCCGCAGTTGGTGTAGGCCACACTCTCTGGAAGCCTCCTCACAGGTCCTTGTAGGCAGGCCACGCGTCCAAAAGAGACCCAAGATGGCCACGCAGGGCCTTTTATAACCTACCCAGCATGCAGTTCAGTGCTGAGTGTTCATGGGTAGGTCACTCTGCATTCTGGGTAGGTAGATCATTGTAAAATGTAAACAAACAGTCACTTCCTGTAACATCTCTCCATCTTCTTGAAATAGAAAATAAAATTAAGTCCATTTCACGTTTTGGCCACTAGATGGTGCCAAATACCAAAGTATGCACTGCCCATAGTTTTACATTACATTAGAAAGACAGGCAAAAATTATCAGTGCTACACAGAATATTCAGAAGTATTGCTGACATTTTTTTTATCATTTCATAGTCACACAGTTGTTATGGTGGTGCACAGGAGCACACTGGAGGCACAGGGACACTATTGGGGACAGGGCATGCTAGGAGTCATTAGATGACACAAGGTGCACTTAGGGACATGGGCTCACACAGGGTACACTTGGAATCAATAGAAGACTAAAGGTGCACAGGACGGAGGGGGGTAAGAGGTTTTTCTCTACTGGGTCCTCTCTGACGTTTTTACTTTACTGGGTCTTTTCAAGAGGATTTACTCTACTGGGTTCTCTTAGGAGGTTTTATTCTTCTGGGTCCTCTCAGGAAGTTTTGCTCTATTGAGTCCTCTCAGGAGGCTATAGTCTACTGGGTCCTTTTAGGAGGTTTTACTCTTCTGGGTCCTTTTAGGAGGTTTTACTCTTCTGGGCCCTCTCAGGAAAAGAACACCAATAAAGAAAGAAATCCATTTATCCTGATATCTCACGTCCCTCTGAATTGTCTACTGAAAGTCCTCTTCCTTAATGGTCACCAGCTGATGTCTCCAGGAGACAGAAAGACAAAGTATAAGGTTGGGGATGTACTTTTTGAAACTATGTCCCTGTCATTGGAGGGTTATACAGACTCATGAACTTCATCCAAATGTCTATTCTTCTCTTATTGTGCTTTACATTTTTCCCCCAGATCGGGTCATACTTCGGCTCAGTTCTAAGTGTTCTCAATTCAAGTCCACCTGTCCTGGTGGTTGGGGCTCCAACATATTACTCTCCAGAAGTGCCAAGCGGACGGGTGTACCTGTGTCCCATCCCCGACCAGGTGAGGTCTTTATTACAGTAGACACAAAAATGTTAAGGAGATAAATTTATCAAACTTGATGGAACCAGTGAGAACTGGCGGGGGGGGGGGGGGGTCATTGGATCAAAGGTTTTGAGAATTCTAGTGCCCCGTACACACGGTCGGACATTGATCGGACATTCCGACAACAAAATCCATGGATTTTTTCCGACAGATGTTGGCTCAAACTTGTCTTGCATACACACGGTCACACAAAGTTGTCGGAAAATCCGATCGTTCTGAACGCGGTGACGTAAAACACGTACGTCGGGACTATGAACGGGGCAGTAGCCAATAGCTTTCATCTCTTTATTTATTCTGAGCATGCGTGGCACTTTGTGCGTCGGATTTGTGTACACACGATCGGAATTTCCGACAACGAATTTTGTTGTCGGAAAATTTTATAGCAAGCTCTCAAACTTTGTGTGTCGGAAATTCCGATGGAAAATGTGTGATGGAGCCCCCACACGGTCGGAATTTCCGACAACAAGGTCCTATCACACATTTTCCGTCAGAAAATCCGACCGTGTGTACGGGGCATTATTGTAGTTGTAGAATCGTACAGGTGATAGGACTGAATGGTGACAATCACCAGCAGTTATGTGTCTGGAAAGGTTAGAACCCCAGGCAGTCTTTTATTGATGTCTGTTTCCAATTTGGGGAGGTTCCCTCTATATTTTTCCTGGGAACCATTGTCACTGAAACTAAATGTGAGGGAAAGTCTAAAATTTGGAGTGGTCATCAGAACAGGAAGAGATGGGAAATCATCCAATAGAGACACATGTCCTGGTGACAACTGTCTAAGATGGGGTTTATCTTACTTTGTAGAGATTTAATTTCAGTTGCATCTACAGGACAGAAAGTGAAGGGAAATTTTCCCAATGGCACCAAAATTCAAAGCCGTTTTAACCATTCCTCACTACAGTATATACCAACAAAAAAAATGTTGCTTTAGTTATTCTTTAATGAGTGCCAACGTTCTAAAAGTTGGATATCTGTGCCCACCTTCTTCCCAGTTTCACCTTCCTGGCTTTGCAGATGCTGAGTGCTCCTGTTCTGTCTGATAGTTTTCCTATCTAACAACAATATCTCTGGATTCAGGTCAGGAGTCCTCAAACTATCTCTTGCCCAGAAACCCTTCATGGTGACCCCAGCCAAACTGTGGGACAATTCGGCTCTGCCATCTCCGTTCTACCTGACCTGACTGGAGATCAGCTGCCGGACCTGGCTGTTGGTGCCCCGTATGAGGACAATTATCAGGGAGCCGTCTACATCTTCCCAGGTCAGGAGAAGAGCTTCCGAACATCACATATACAGGTAAAATCTTATGACCACTGCAGTCTACTGTCCCTGTTTCTGGGTGTCGTACATCACTTAATGTCCATCTAACTGAAAGTCACGCATAATCTAATGTCCCTGTTATTGGGTAAGCTACATGGGCTAATGTCCCTGTTTCTGGCTGTCATACATCACCTAATGTCCCTCTTGCTGGATGTTCTACATAATCAAATGTACCTGTCACTGAGTGTTCTACGTGACCTACTATCCCTCTTGATAGGTGTCCTACAAGACCTACTGTCCCTGTGGAAGGGTGTCCTACATAATCTAATGTCCCTGTCACTGGATGTCCTGTATCAACTAATGACCCTCTTGTTGGGTTTTTCTACATTGCCTAATGCCCCAGTAACTGTGTGTCCTACAAGACCTGATGTCCCTGTATACCGGTGGTCTGCATGGTTCAATACTCATGCTGCCAAGTGATCTACATAAGCCTAATGGTAATGTCCCTGATGTTGGCATGCTTATTTGTCTAATGTCCCTGTCATTGGGAGGGTTTTACATGATAAATGTCCATACTGCTGGGGATCCTACGTGATCTAATGTTCATGTCCCTGTGTGTCCTACATGTCCCAATACTGTATCTATATTGCTGCGTGTCCTATATCATCTAATGTCCCAGTCACTAGGTGTCCTACATGACCTAATGAAGGTCCTTGTCACTGGGTGTCCTATATGACCCAATGTTGCTGTCCTTGGGTGTCCTACATCAGTGGTTCTCAGCCCTGTCCTCAAGTACCCCCAACAGGCCATGTTTTGGGAATTAAAATAGCTGTCCAAAATACTAAGCCATTGACAGATTTAAAGCACCTGTGCAAGATAAAGGAAATGCTGCAAATATGGCCTGTTGAGGGTACTTGAGGGCAGGGCTGAGAACCACTGTCCTCCATGACCCAATGTTGCTGTCATTGGGTGTCTCTGTCACTATAATGTTTACTGTCTAATCCTATATTGTCTAGTCTCCCTGTCACTGGCATCCTATATTGTCTAATGTCCCTTTCATTGGGTGTTATACATAGCAGATCCATGCTGCTGAGTATCCTTCTTCAGCCCTAATGGACTTCTTTCTGGGTACTTTACATGGTCTAACGTTCTTGTCACTGTGTGTTCAGCATAACCTGATGCACCTGTTTTTGGTTGTCCTACATGGTCCAATGTTCCTTTTGTTGTTTGCTCTCATGTCCCACCTACTGGGAGTCATATATGGTTAAATGCACTTAACTATGTGTCCTAAATGGCCTGTAGCTGTGTGTTCTACAAGTCCAATGTTCCCTTTGCTGTTTGCTCTACATGGTCTCATGGTCTCATGTTCCTGTCATTAAAGGGACAGGACTATTGTCCCTGTGGTGGCAGTGGCATCTCCAGCTTTCATATTTAGGGGGGGCACATGGGGGGACAGGGACAAAAGTAGGGGGGCAACTATAAAATGCATGCAGTGAGCTCCCTTCCTACTGTATTGGGGTCCCCCAGGGTGGCAGAAAACAAGAGATATATGTCACCAGCATACCAAGAAAATATAAGGATCCAAAGCAGTGGGAGAACTATCAGGGTTGCAAAGGTTGTCTTGCCTCCGGGCCCTGGTGTTCTGCCACTGTGGGGTTTCTCAGCCTCCTCTTGCTGTCCTGCCCCTGCTATTGACAGCGCTGGTCTGGCATCTCTTGGAATTTACAGGCTGGTTCTCCTGTCCTAAGGACGGGAGAAATCAATCTGTTTTTTCAGTAACTGAGAGGCCTGGTGGAGTCCTTCCTGCAACTCGCTCTTCTCCCTGCCAATGAGGATGCAGGGGAAGGAGCAGATCGGGTGGCCGTGGCTGTGTGAGCGCTCGCATTATGCAGTGTCAGCAAGCAGAGGGAGGGGGGAGAAATCACCTGCAGGAGCTGACTGGGGACGCTCTCCCTCTTAGACATTGATTTTTTGTAGGGGGGGCACATGGTGAGGCACAGCATAATGTTGGGGGGGGGGGGTCAGGGCCCCCTCTGGCCCCCCCCCTAGGGACGCCATTGGTTGGTGGGTGTTATACATGGTAGATGCCAATACTGCTGGGTGTCCTACATGGTTTAGTTTCCCTTTTGCTGGGTTTATTAAACCCTTGTTTAGATTGGAGTAAATTCTCACCCTTTATATTCTAAAAATTGTAGCATGATGCATTGGCAGAATTTTCTGGAGTAATTTCACCTTAGTCAAATTTTAATAAAAAAATCAGCGCTGCTTTGAAATAGGCAAGGATCAGAAACCATATCTCTCTGGGAAGAAAAACTTGGCCAAGAAGGTTTATTTATCCAAGTGCTGCTTTGGAAATGTTGTCATTTTTCATCACAGCAAACCATCGTTAACAAGGTTCCGATGTGTTTTCCAGTTCTACCTCGCCAAAATCAAATCTATAATGGATGTCATCCTTGCAGGTTGCTTTACTTTCCTGTGCCCCCCATCTATTCCTGATTTCTCTTTCTGTGTCTTCCTTCCACAGAGGGTCACTGGAAGCCTGGTCAGCAGCGGCATAAAGTTTTTCGGGAGGTCGTTAAGTGGGAATGTGGACATGACGGGGGATGGAATTCCAGACGTCACCATCGGGGGTGAAGGCCGAGTCCTTATATTAAAGTAAGAAGGAATTATGCTTAGGATCCCTCACACCAGGTATATTGGGACCCTTGTCCAACATAGTCCTAACACAATACATGGCCTACATGGCTTAGACCCCTATCATGCCGGTTCACACCACTGCACTGAAAACGAAATGGTATGATGGAATCCACCACATCGCACTGTGGCCAACAGAACTCAGTGACATGTCTCTTTGTGATATTTCAGTAAAGTTCGCTCAAAAAAAAAAAAGAAAAAAGGTAAACAGTGCAATGCACCAAGATCAGAACATTAGCCCTTGTCCTCCCTTTGCACACCAGTAGCTGGTGACAAGCTTAGGGAGTTCCTTAGAGTTACCATGACTAGTTAACTTGTGGGTAGGTGCAATGTTGTGCGTGAAGTGATGAAACGGAGTCCGGTTGTAGAAAGGAGAACTTGTATTGAAGAAAAAGGCTCAACTGAATAGACAACCCAGCAGGAGGGCATCACGCCAGGGAACATTCAGATGCTCCGACAGTGTCTGTCTCAGGGAGTGGAATGCGGCCTGGTCGGTCCAGACCCAAAGGGGAGACTTTTGCAGAAGGAAGGAGTATCCCCAGCCTGTTCCCACTCATCAGGAACCTCTCCCTACCGCTAGACACTTTCCCTGGCAGACGGGGGATCTGTCCCTAACCTGTCTACTCGCAAGAATGCATGCCAATGCCAGAAGCCAGGGTCTTAAATAGACTCTTCTACAACTGAGATGTTCACCAGAGTCACATGACCATCCAGCATTTAATCGGATCGTTGCCCCAGTGACTCAGGAAACCATAGAGGAACCATGTTCTTCATGACTTCCTCCCCCTCTGCATTGCTGCTGCTGCTGTTGAGCGCCACCTGCAGTGGAGACAGCAGATGGCACCTGCCTACAAACACAGGAGTCAGAAGACTTTCTCACCAGTGCACCTGTTATAATTTTTTGGATTAACCTTGAGGAGAAGGTCTTTCTCTTCAGGCTTAGGCCCGTCAGTGTAGATATCCTCCCAGGCCTGCTGCCTAAAGAAGGCTACACATGTTTAATTGTGAGGCCTGGGACAGGGTATGGAGCTGTCCTGGAAACAAAGAAAAAAAGGAGGAGAAGAGGGGAAAAGGAAGACCACCTCGGCCTCAAGAAAGCTAACAAAGAGGAGAAGCTGCCACGTTATATGATCAATGAAAAAAGAAACTTTATTGAAAAAAGCATATGGACATGAGTAAAAGGAAGGAAAAAAGGAACCCACATGTGTGGAGGTTGACCACACAGGTGGGATCCGCTCCTCCGCAATATCAAAGATTTGTGAAAAACAATTGAGAATGATTAGACTGTGTACATAAAACAATATTGAATATTAAAAGCAAAAACGCTGGTAAACCAACCCCCCCCCCCAGTCTCTGAATGAAGGCCGTTGAGTACACCTACAAACTTGAGTAGTAGAAAAAAAATCCACCTTAATAAGTGATGTGGTTAATTAGAAGTCCAGAATAGTGACTACGAATGAATTGTCAATTGTTTTGCACAAATCTTTGATATCGCGGAGGAGTGGATCCCAACTGTGTGGTCAACCTCCACACATGTGGGTTCCTTTTTTTCCTTCCTTTTACTCATGTTCATATGCTTTTTTCAATAAAGTTTCTTCTTTCATTGATCATATAACGTGGCAGCTTCTCCCTTTTGTTAGCGTTCTTGAGGCCAAGGTGGTCTTCCTTTTCCCCTCTTCCCCTCCTTTTTTTCTTTGTTTCCAGTGCATTTTTGCTACATGGGAGGTAGCCCGTCCCATGGACGAATCGTTTTGATGACGTGTTATAAATTTCTTCATTAGACACGAGCTGATTCATTACAGTGGCTTTTTATTATTATTTCTCCAATTTCTTTGATCCCCTTTGGATCACTTTACCACTGTGGAGTCCCATGCATCTATTTGTTGGACACCATATTGATTTTTAGATTAACCGCGATATCTTTTGTTTGTGGAGGTATAGACAACTAGGTGCAAGTATATGCCAATCTAGTATGGCATTTGTACTTGGTCGAGGAATTTGACCAAGAGATCAGAGCTACTTTTGATGAGGGGGTATCTGGGGATGAGCCGCAGGCCGAGGTGGTCTTCCTTTTCCCCTCTTCCCCTCCTTTTTTTCTTTGTTTCAAGTGCATTTTTGCTACATGGGAGGTAGCCCGTCCCATGGACCAATCGTTTTGATCACATGTTATAAATTTCTTCATTAGACATGAGCTGATTCATCACAGTGGCTTTTTATTATTATTTTAACTATGGAGCTGTCCTGCCTTGAATGGAAGAAGCTACATCAAACCTGGAGAACCAGGGAGAAGGATCTCTGCCAGAGGAGTTATTCTGGATGAGAGGCTGGAGCCTTACACAGGACTGATAACCCCCAAGGAGAATGAGAATGGAGCCTTCTACTCACCAGCCAAAGTCCTACTCAGTTACAGAAACCCTGGACTCGGCTTAAAACCTCTTATTCTTTAAAGCTGGGAGTGGAGAGTGGAGCCTGTGCACAACTGTGCTCTTGGTATCTGATGCCCTAAACCCTCTCTCCTCTCTGTATCAATGGCCGCCAAATAAATACAACTTTTTGTCAAAGTTATTGGTGCCAAAGGTCTTACATCTCCCGTTATTTGCCATGGGCTCAGCCTCGGGGTGAAATATGTCTCTGGGGGTCCTTAATATGTCCCTGGAGGTCAGGGGGTGCTACAGATTCCGAGAAAAAAAAGTTTTATACTCTTGGGATCTTGTACTTCTGTTTGTAAGTATTTCCTTTTTATCATAAGTTATAATAAATTTTATCTAAAGGATAATGCACATGGCTGGTGCGCCCTTTCTTTCTTTTTTCTCGTTGTCTGCTAGGATTCCCCATCCTTGAGGGCACCAAGGCCTGTGTTCTAATACCGCTTGTTCAGCTACCCCCTTGTGCGCAGGAGCTTTTTTCTTCTTTATCAGGTGCTACAGATTCACAGAATGGATGAAACAGAAGCAGGGAGATCCTTGCATGGCAGGTCTTCAGATACAACTTCTACTCCAGCAAGGAGAACAGTGATCAGTACAGCAATGACATCACCAAATCTTGAAAGAGGAGCAGTCAGAAGATGCAGTGCCTTAGATGATCTCACACTGCACATATACTGCTATAAGGATATAGAACAGGAGAGCCTAGGCACAGGAGATGCACTGCTAGTTTTCAGGAGGAATTCCAGGAAAGAATGGTGGATTTTCAGAGTAATAATAATATTCCTAGATGTCCAATATAATACAGCAAATCTTCACTGTTTCCATTCAGATCCACTCTAAATGTTTGTGATGTCACACATTCCAGTAATATTGTCACCTGACACATTGTCATCAGTTCCTCCTTCTGACTCCCCTTGTAGATCTCGTCCGGTGATTGGTGTATCCGTGTCCATGACATTCAATCCTCAAAAAATTTCACTTTCTTCCTATGACTGTTCAGTCACGGGAAGAAAGGAAGCTGCGACAACAGTGACCTTGTGCTTCACCCATGTAATGAAGAGCACCCAAGCCAAAGGTAAGTGTTACTGTTATAGGTGGGGATTGAAGGGGGGAAACATGATGCAGATATTAGAGCACCCTCTAGGGGTGATCTGTAGGTCAGACAGTTTAGTCAGCATCTTAGAACACTTGTGGCATGAAAATAATTACAGGATATTTAAAAAGTATACTGTTTTTTTGTTAATAGTTTTTTCCAAGCACTGTCTACTGTATAAACTTTCTCTGAGGTAGGAAGAACAGTAAATCCAAATCACAGAGTACATAATGGGCAAACATGGCTGCCAATGTGTAGATACTGTAATCCCGGAGTAGTGATGTGTTTCCTCACCCTGGAGATACAGCCCTTTCATATTGGTACAGGTTAGCAGAAAAGAAATGTCCAAAAAAAATCATTTTAGCTTTTAAACACTTTTTCAAAGGCTCTTTATGTCCCAGCCCAGAGTATTGCCCCAGACCCCACAAACCAGCATGGCAACCAGCCCTCATTGCTGTTCCCCTGGAGTTCAGGGACAATGGGTCATGACAGAGCCTCTTCCCAGTCTGTCTGGGTGCCCATCATAGCTTTCAAGTGGCCAGTTCTTAAGAAGGTGTCTTGGAGAGGGTGTAGGGTGACCCAGTTCTTGGCCTGACCCCTCTATATATAGTCAGTTGTGATACCTCACAAGAAGGTGTCTTGGAGAGAGTGCGGGATGACCCAGTTCTTGGCCTGAACCCTCTATGGGGTTAGTTGTGATACCTCACAAGAAGGTGTCTTGGAGAGGGTGTGGGATGACCCAGTTCTTGCCCTGAACCCTCTATGGGGTTAGTTGTGATACCTCACAAGAAGGTGTCTTGGAGAGGGTGTGGGATGACCCAGTTCTTGGCCTGAACCATCTATGGGGTTAGTTGTGATACGTCACAAGAAGATGTCATGGAGAGGATGTGGGGTTACCAAGCTCTTGGCCTGACCACTCTATGGGGTCAGTTGTGATATCTCATAAAAAGGTGTCTTGAAAAGGATGTGGGGTGACTCAGTTCTTGGCCTGACCCCTCTATGGGGTTAGTTGTGATAGCTCACAAGAAGGTGTCTTGAAGAGGGTGTGGGATGACCCAGTTCTTGGCCTGAACCATTAATGGGGTTAGTTGTGATACTACACAAGAAGATGTCATGGAGAGGATGTGGGGTGACCAAGCTCTTGGCCTGACCCCTCTATGGGGTCAGTTGTGTTATCTCATAAAAAGGTGTCTTGGAAAGGATGTGGGGTGACCCAGTTCTTGGCCTGGCCCCTCTATGGGGTTAGTTGTGATACCTCACAAGAAGGTGTCTTGGAGAGGGTGTGGGAAGACCCAGTTCTTGGCCTGACCCCTCTATGGGGTTAGTTTTGATACCTCACAACTAGGTGTCATGGAGAGGGTGTGGGGTGACCAAGCTCTTGGCCTAACCCCTCTGTAACGAAATGTCCCACACTCCGCTTGAGTGCTTTCGTCATATACCGCTTCCTCCCAGTCTGAATATAGATATCAGATATTCCAACCGCTGATAACAAAAAACAAGACAATACTCCTTTGGTTGCTGAACATGGACTGTTTATTGAAAACACAGGTACACAGGTAATACTCTGGACAACCCCCCCTCCCCCTTTGCATTCCGGGCGGGGTAGACTGTCCAATCAGCAGTGAGAGCTGTTGGAGAAACCTGCCCCCCACCAATCTCACAGCTAATCTACATACACATCCCATAATATCCAAGGCAGACAGACACAATAGAACATTGGAATACAGCCACACCCCAAACAACCCAGCAAAGAGTACACAACAAAATGAGACAATAAACTATTGGGTCAAAGACCCGGGCTTTCTAGATCTCATTAATCAACTTTCCTTTCACATACATCTGTCCACTGAGTCCCAAGCTGGCAGAGACTATCATGGCCTCCTTAATAATGTCCTTTTGCATACATAACAGAATATCTTCCTAAATGCTTGTAGCTCCCTCAAATGCCAGGGCCCATAGTCGGTAGGCAAGAGGCTAGCATTCAGTCCCCTCCAAAAGCCTCTGTCCCGGGTGAGTCTGTCACACCCTCTATGGGGTCAGTTGTGATACCTTACAAATAGGTTTCTTGGAGAGGCTGTGGGGTGACCCAGTTCTTGGCCTGACCCCTCTATGGGGTTAGTGGTGATACCTCACAAGAAGGTGTCTTGGAGAGGGTGTGGGATGACCCAGTTCTTGGCCTGACCCCTCTATGAGGTTAGTTGTGATACCTCACAAGAAGGTGTCTTGGAGAGGGTGTGGGATGACCCAGTTCTTGGCCTGACCCCTCTATGAGGTTAGTTGTGATATCTCACAAGAAGGTGTCTTGGAGAGGGTGTGGGATGACCAAGCTCTTGGCCTGACCCCTCTATGTGATACCTCACAAGAAGGTTTCTTGGAGAGGGTGTGGGTTGACCCAGTTCTTGGCCATACCCCTCTATGGGGTCAGTTGTGATACCTCACAAGAAGGTGTTTTGGAGAGGGTGTGGGGTGACCCAGTTTCTAGCTTGACCTCTCAATGTTGTCAGTTGTGATACTTCTTCAGACAGGTCATAAATGGATGGATGTATGGATGGATGGATGGATGCATATTGACCATCATCATTGACATTGTCTCTTTTTCCTCCAGGTGGAATTTCGGCACAGGTTAACTATACTCTCCTGCTGGACTCGGCAGTCACTGTAACCCGAGCTGTCTTCTCCCGCCAACCTGCCACCAGGACAACGAGCCAGTCCATAGAGCTTAGCCAGGGGCAGAAATGTGCCCCGCACACCATCCTCCTACCTGTTAGTACCAAGCTAACACCTGCAGAGTGTAAAACTCCAACTGTCTATGTCTGCCTGTCCTGGTGACAACCACATCCCGATTTCTTGTACGGGTGTTGTAGGGACAGGAAGCTAGGGGGAAACCTCTCGCATGGGGTAACTCACAGAACTAGTACCCTAAATGCTAAACCTTAATAACCTAATGCTAAAAAAATGTTTTGGGTGGAGTTAGGATTTAATACAATGAGCCTCCATGAAGGTCCCACTGACTCTGGAGGTCCAGAATCCAAACTTCATCCAGGTCCAAAATCTTATTGCTGCCATTGTTAAACTATAGATTTGGGCTAACCAAGACTGAACCAGATTCATACAATCCCGGAGTGGTAAAAACAATATGAAGTTTTACATTCTGGACAGCAGAGGTGACTCAGGATTCTGGCCCTCCAGAGTTTTCTAATTTGGAGATATTCATGTCAGATTGGAGTCATTCTTGCCCACTTAATGCAGGTGGTATGTTGGGTAGAGTGGTGTTGTAGGCAGTAAGCACACAGGGTCTGGATTGGCAAAGAACGATGTATTGAGACAGCAGGTGGTCAACAATACAAACAGGCTTGGCAGGGAGGCTCACCCATCCGGTGCCACTTACAGTTGTGCAGCGGAGAGACAGCAGTCTTAAGACTCAGGGATGCCGACAGCGTCTGCCATGAGAAGCGGGGCATGGTCTGGCTGGTCTGACCCAAAGGAGAAGCTTCCTGAGAAGGTAGAAGTGGTCCCAATTTTATCCCTACTCCACAGGAATCTTTCTCTATCGCTGGTACTGTCCCTGAAAGGTGTGGGGACCTTTCCCTACCCTAGCTTCTCACATAAAGTGCATCAAACCCAGTATCCGAGTCTTAAATAGACTCTGCTTGACCTGAGATAGCCACCAGGATCACATGGGTCATGTGCATCCAACTGGTTCACTGGCCCAGGTGACCGAGGAAATCCTGACCACCAGATACAGTAGGGAATGTTCTCATACTTTCCTTGTGGTGGAGACCTCCCATATCTAGTTTATCTTTTCTCACCACAATGTATCATAATATAACACTGATGGCCAGCAGTTCGTTTCTTCTCTTAAAGGAGGTGGGGTCTCAGGATCAGGAAACCCTCACTCTCAGATCATAGGAGATCGGTGTCTAGACAGGAAATGAGTGATGTGCACACATAACACGTCTTATTTGTTCCCTCTCCTCTCTGTGTCTCAGGAGTGTGTGGAGGACTCTCTGACTCCTCTCCGAGTGTCTCTCAGTTACTCTCTTCAGGGAAATCCTGTGCTGAGTGAAGACACGAGGACCAGCTATGCTGAAGAGGTATGAGGGGCGTACACCCACCATTGTGCATTGTCTTACACTCAGGGATGGGGAGGCTGGAATAATGTTTCATGTCAGACAATTTAAAGTCCACTAATGAGGGTAAGTGTGCACAGCGGAGACCTGTAGATGACCTGTAAATGACCAAGAGATGGCGAAATTTCAAGGCTGGTTCTCACACTGGTTGTGGTGGAGACCTCCCATCCCTTTTATTTATTTAACTGCTCCCTCTGATCATGAAGTCTGGTATTCTATCATTTTAATAAATTAAAAATTAGGCATGTTTCGGGATATATCTTTTGTTGTAAATATAACAAAAATTAAATAGAAGAGGGAACTGATAGTTCATTTTGACCATTCATCATCCAGCCTCCCTGGCAGGGCTGTTTTAATGCATGGGCACCCTTGGGTACTGCCCGGGGGCCCCGGGGGCATGGGGGGCCCCATGCTAATCTTGCATTGCATTATACTTGCCAACTGTCCCGGATCTGCTGGGATAGTCATGCTTTTTACTAAGCTTTCTTGGGATGGCCAGCTTCCTGGGAACCTGCACTTTGCCCCCCTGATCCCAGCATCTTGCCCTCCTGATCCCCACCATCTACTTTGCCCTTCTGTCTCCCCCCTGTAATGGGCTCTTTGAGTTAAATTAGTCTTTGATTTATGGCATGTTTTCTTGTATACAATTGATTTTGTTGAAAGTGCTAATAAATATATGTTTAACTCTATTGACTATTTATACTTTAATTCTTGAGAGTAGATGCGTAAATTTGGGCCATGCTGGTAGGGGTCCCAGTGCATTACTTTGCCCGGGGGCCCATGATGCTATTAAGATGGCTCTGCTCCCTGGCATTCTAGCGGAAAACTCATGTAGGTGAGATATTCGTTTATAAACCATTCATTATAGTCTTGGAACCAAAACCAGATTCTTCTTCTTCTTCAAAAAAAAAAACAAGGTAGACGACCCATTGCCACACTACTCAAATTTTCAGCTGCATTCGAACACTACATTTTGAGAGTATGACCAATTCCCAACCAAGCTGGAGGAAATTTCTTAGGTCGGGAGCAGATAATGAACGTCCTGGGATAGGATGCAGTGCAGGAGGTATCTCTGGGTCTCAGTACCCCCAACCTAATCACAGAAAACATCCAATAGTAATGAAACAAATGATGTCTTGGAGAAAACGATAAATATCAACCCCAAAAAAGAGAAGATAATACTAAGAACTCTGAAAGAGTTCACCTACTGTATATACTTTTCACTATGTAAGCTGATGGTGTCCTCAGTGTCTCATCGGATAGAGGCTTCCATTTCTTCGCAGGTCCCATTTCAGAAGAATTGTGGCAGGGATGAGGTGTGCGAAGATGATCTGAGGCTGGCCATCAACTTCTCTGGGTAAGATAGACCCCCCTCAGTCCAGTCTGCCCCAATACTGGTCCTCCCGTTGCTGACAGGTGTCTTATCTCCCTCGGACAGGGTCACCCAGCTGGTGGTTGGGACGTTGTCTGACATCAATGTGACGGTCTCTGTGAAGAGTTTACAAGATGATTCGTACAACACCCGTGTGCTCATCCCCTTCCCCGTTGGCTTGTCGTATCGTTTGTCTCTTGTTGAGGTAATGGTGGGCCCTCTATGAGAAGATCTCGTGTATGGTTGATGAGTCTAAACCTTACTTTGTATGTCTTGTAGCGTAACAAGAAAGTGACCGTTCTATGCACTACTCTGGAGGGTCAGAGAGTGGTCAGCTGTGCGGTGAATAGACCTCTCCTGAGACCCAACACCACGGTAAGAGCGCAGGAGAGAAAAGACTGTATGAGAGAAGGACACGGGACATCTGTCCCTCATCCCAACATTAGAGATGTGCACAACAGAAATATTTGTTTCTGACTCGTTCCTTAATTTGATAATTTTATTTTGTCATATTCGCTATGTTAGAATGATTTGTTTCCAGAATTTGTTTTATATATTCATTATTTTCAAATCAAGTCAAAAGATTCAAATTTCAGAAGACTGTTTATATTCATTCTATTGTATTCAATTCTAATCTCTTCTACACTATTCTATTCCTTTTTATTCTGCTCTATTCTTTTTCTGTTTGAATCCAGGGAGCAGCCAAAGTAGAAATCTTCATCTTATTTCACTTTAATACCGAACTGGATTTATTGCACATTTTTCCATTTCACATTCATTTTCGGATTCGTTTTCAAATTCAAATTCGGATAATTCGCTTAGTTATAATTTATTTAGGATTCGTTGAAATTCGTTATTATTATGATTGGAAATTCAGATACATCCAAATCTCTGAATGTTGAAAGTTTTGTCCGAATCTCGATTTGTAACAAAACGAATCACACATGTCTAGTCAACATCCTTGGCCTGGAAGGTCTCAGGTCCTGGTTCATACACGGTATATGTTCCACAGGGTCTCTTCTCTCATGTGTTAGATGTTATAGGGGGTCTCTTCTCTCATGTGTTAGATGTTATAGGGGGTCTCTTCTCTCATGTGTTAGATGTTATAGAGGGTCCTTTTCTCTCATGTGTTAGATGTTCCACAGGGTCTCTTCTCTCATGTGTTAGATGTTATAGGGGGTCTCTTCTCTCATGTGTTAGATGTTATAGAGGGTCCTTTTCTCTCATGTGTTAGATGTTCCACAGGGTCTCTTCTCTCATGTGTTAGATGTTATAGGGGGTCTCTTCTCTCATGTGTTAGATGTTATAGAGGGTCTCTTCTCTCATGTGTTAGATGTTCCACAGGGTCTCTTCTCTCATGTGTTAGATGTTCCACAGGGTCTCTTCTCTCATGTGTTAGATGTTATAGAGGGTCTCTTCTCTCATGTGTTAGATGTTCCACAGGGTCTCTTCTCTCATGTGTTAGATGTTCCACAGGGTCTCTTCTCTCATGTGTTAGATGTTATAGGGGGTCTCTTCTCTCACATGTTAGATGTTATAGGGGGTCTCTTCTCTCATGTGTTAGATGTTATAGGGGGTCTCTTCTCTCATGTGTTAAATTTATAGGGGGTCTCTTCTCTCATGTGTTAGATGTTATAGGGGGTCTCTTCTCTCATGTGTTAGATGTTATAGGGGGTCTCTTCTCTCATGTGTTAAATGTTATAAGGGGTCTCTTCTCTCTTGTGTTAGATGTTATAGGGGGTCTCTTCTCTCATGTGTTAAATGTTATAAGGGGTCTCTTCTCTCTTGTGTTAGATGTTATAGGGGTCTCTTCCCTCATGTGTTCGATGTTATAGGGGGTCTCTTCTCTAATGTGTTCGATGTTATAGGGGGTCTCTTCTCTCATGTGTTAGATGTTATAAGGGGTCTCTTCTCTAATGTGTTAGATGTTATAGGGGGGTCTCTTCTCTCATGTGTTAGATGTTGTAGGGGGTCTCTTCTCTCATGTGTTAGATATTAAAGATAGAGAGTTTTTTTATGATTTTGTTGAGGTTTGGGGGTTTTGCCAACACATGGATCCAAGTACACTGAACCATGCTGTGATAAAGTGATAACCTTCCTTTTCTAAGAGCCATTGACATCTCTCTTCTAGGTGGTCTTCTTGGTGGGCTTCCATGTTTCCTCAACAGCAGACCTAAAAGACTCTTTGCTGATGGAAGCCAATATAACCAGGTATCTAACCCCAGACATGTCTATCTCTTTGTGCGCCAGGTTTTCTGGTCTCAGTGTTGGGGTTCCTTGTCTCTTTGTGCTGGTTTTCCTGGTCTCTGTCCCGGGTTTCCTGGTCTCTGTGTGCCAAGTTTCCTGGTCTCTGTGTTGGGTTTCCTGGTCTCTGTGTGCCGGGTTTCCTGATCTCTGTGTGCCGGGTTTCCTGGTCTCTGTGCACCAGCTTTCCTGGTCTCTGTGCACCAGCTTTTCTTGTCTCTGTGTTTGGTTTCCTGGTCTCTGTGCTGGGTTTCCTGGTCTCTGTGTTGGGTTTCCAGGTCTCTGTGTTGGGTTTCCTGGTCTCTGTGTTGGGTTTCCTGGTCTCTGTGTTGGGTTTCCTGGTCTCTGTGTGCCGGGTTTCCTGATCTCTGTGTGCCGGGTTTCCTGGTCTCTGTGCACCAGCTTTCCTGGTCTCTGTGCACCAGCTTTTCTTGTCTCTGTGTTTGGTTTCCTGGTCTCTGTGCTGGGTTTCCTGGTCTCTGTGTTGGGTTTCCTGGTCTCTGTGTTGGGTTTCCAGGTCTCTGTGTTAATTTGTTATTTTCTTTGCAGCGATAACAAAGATTCTGCCAACAATCGAAGGACGTCCTCAGCTAAAATAGACGTGTTGTATGCCATCTATGTCACAGTCAATGGGTGAGTGCATCCAACCTGGCCCCTCATACAGAGATGGATCTAGAGATCACACCTCTCTAAGCTCACATTCGTATGATGACACCCTTCATACAGGCTCCTCACATTCTTCTGACTCTAGAAGAAGAATGTTGCTTTAATATACAGTTAAGGAATATCTGAGTGTTCAGTCCATCAAACTAGGAAATGTTGAAATGGACTGAGGTTGTTTGAGTTACAGAACCTTCTGATTCCTCTCAATAAACTTCACAACTAACCCCACCCGAAATCTATTCCTCAATTTATCTGAAAAAGGAGATGCCAAAACTAACCACATTTTGTTCATTTTTGATGTTGTGTTGGTCTTGGCCTACAAGTGTCTTATGGTAAAGCTAGCCCTGCTTGACCAGAAGAACCACTTTTCTATGGACACATATTTTTATGGACACTCTTGTGTTTTCTGCATTCTTTACTGACAAACTGTAGCTGTGTGGATATATCTCCTAGCTCTACCGTCCTCCCACCACCACAGCTTGTGATGGACCCTCATTAACTCCTCAGTGATTCGTTGTTTGTGTTTCAGCCTTGAAGAGTCCAGCAAGTACTATAATTTCACATCTGAGGACTCCACCATACAGCACATCTACAGGGTAAGATCCATTCAATTTAGCAATGGAGTTCCGTGTGATGTTGGAGTGTAAACGCTGATAAAGCCTCACGTGGTTGAAACGCGTCAGTGGGCCTCTCCTATGGATGGAGTACAAAGCTGAAGCAATTTCTTATTTCTACTGCATTCACAGTGTGCTGAACTTGTGTGCAAATGAGTGCCATTTTCTTTACCTCTTTATAGATTTATACACCAGGATTTTTTACACCTATAGAATTTACAGTACCTACTTTTTTTTATACAAAGGATCAGTCCACCCATAAGTAATATTTAGCTATAGTTAGATAATGGTGGGCGGAGTCAGACTCTGGTTGTCTTGAATTCCCCTCTCTGAATAATTCCCAAATTTTGTTCCTGTCCACATGGGAGTTTTGGGGGCTCCGGCCAACCTCTGTGTGTTCCCACCCTTGTGGTGACCTGCCTGCTCTGCACATTCCCTCCATCCATGGAATAGTTCTCTCTCCCTTCAATGTGTTCCTACTACCATGGAGTGCCCCTGGCCCCATGTGTACTCCCCCTGTGCCTGGAGTGTCCTCATCCCCTCTGTGTGTTTCCTCCATCTGTGGAGCCTCCTCACTTCCCTCTATGTCTTCTTACACTCATAGGGCGACTATACTTGCTCTGCAGATTCCTTCCACCCAATGAGTTTTTCCACTCCCTTCTATGTGTTCCCATCCCTATGTGGTGCCATTACCCCTCTCCATGTGTTCCCATCCCAATGGGGTGTTTCTCAACCCCTCTACATGTTTCTATCCCCATAGTGTGCCCACTCCCTTCCATGTGTTTCCACTCCCATGGAGTGTAACTCCCCCCCCCCATGTGGTCCCACCAGGGGATGGTCCCTGCTCCCTTCTATGTGTTCTCACCCATGGAGTGCCCCTCCACCTCCCATCTGTGTTCCCACCCAGTAGAGTGTCCCTATTTGCTTTTATCTGTGTCTGCCCAATGGCGTGTGCTTGCTAATTTCTTTGTGTTCCCATGCCAATTGGGTGTTTCTCCTCCCCTCTTCATGTTTCCACCTCCATAGTGTGCCCGCTCCCTTCTGTGTGTTCCCTCTCCCTATACAGTATCTCCTTCCCTTTGTATGTCCCTACTCCCCTCTATGTGTTCCCACCCCATGAAGTGTCCCTCCTCCCATCTGTGTTACCACCACTACATGGTTTCCCCACCCACCCTTCTGTGCCCCCACCATGAGGTGTTCCCGTTTGCCTTTGCGTCCCCCCGCCATGAGGTCTTCCTGCCCACCTTTGTGTGCCCCCACTATGAGGTGTTTCTGCCCACCTTTGTCTGCCCCCACCATGCGGTGTTCCTGCCCACCTTTGTCTGCCCGCACCACGAAGAGTTCCTGCCCACCTTTGTGAGCCCCCCCATAAGATGTTCTTGCTCACCTTTGTCTGCTTCCACCATGAGGTGTTCCTACTTACCTTTGTGTGCCCCCACTATGAAGTGTTCCTGCCCATCTTTGTGTGCCCCCACCATGAGGTCTTCCTGCCCCCTTTTGTCTGCCCCCACTATGAGGTGTTCCTGCCCACCCTTGTCTACCCCCACCATGAGGTGTTCATGCTCATCTTTGTGTGCCCCCACCATGAGGTGTTTCTGCTCCCACCATGCGGTGTTCTTGCAAACCTTTGTGAGTCCCCACCATGAGCTGTTCCTGCCCACCTTTGTGTGTCCTCGCAATGAGCTGTTCCTGCCCACCTTTGTGTGTCCTCACCATGAGCTGTTCCTGCCCACCTTTGTGTGTCCTCACCATGAGCTGTTCCTGCCCACCTTTGTGTGTCCTCACCATGAGCTGTTCCTGCCCACCTTTGTGTGTCCTCACCATGAGCTGTTCCTGCCCACCTTTGTGTTTTCCATTTCTCCTGTTACATTCTCCATAATATAAAATAAATTTGGATCCTGATTAGGGATGAGCTTCGTGTTCGAGTCGAACCCATGTTCGACTCGAACATCGGCTGTTCGATCGTTCGCCGAATTGCGAACGTTATGGGCCGTTCGCGCTAAATTCGTGTGGCGCGTCACGGCCCATAATTCACTGCGGCATCGCAGTGCATTGCTGGCTGATGATTGGCCAAGCATGCACTATGACCCGCATGCTTGGCCAATCACAGCGCTGTCAGTAGAGAGAGCTGTAATTGGCCAAAGCCAGGGTGGCTTTGGCCAATTATGGCTCAGGGGATTTAGTACACACCCCACACTATATAAGGCCGCCTGCACGGCGGCCCTGTGTAGTGTGTGTTCCGGTGTGCTGAGAGATAGAGAGAGAGAGAGACAGTGTCATTTGATTTGAGTTAGATAGATTAGGCAGAACAGTCAGTCAGTTAGCTGCACTTACAGTGTATTGTGTATATATATGCATCCCAGGTGTTGCATATATATATATATATACACTGTATTCAGTTTAGCTAGATCTGTTCCTGTTATCTTCTATCTAGACTATTTACATTTAATGCAGTGCGTCCTGCTCACAGTGTTCAGCTAGATCCGTTCCTGTTAAATTCCTACTGACCGGCAGGCTTGTCTGGTTACAGTATATAAAGCTACCTGAAGAAAATTACAGGTGTTCTATTTGATCCTATTAGTACCACGGTCAGGCAGCTAGACTATTTACATTTAGTACAGTGCGTCCTGCTCACAGTGTTCAGCTAGATCCGTTCCTGTTATCTTCCTACTGACAGGCAGGCTTGTCTGGTTACAGTATATAAAGCTACCTGAAGAAAATTACAGGTGTTCTATTTGATCCTATTAGTACCACGGTCAGGCAGCTAGACTATTTACATTTAGTACAGTGCGTCCTGCTCACAGTGTACAGCTAGATCCGTTCCTGTTATCTTCCTACTGACAGGCAGGCTTGTCTGGTTACAGTATATAAAGCTACCTGAAGAAAATTACAGGTGTTCTATTTGATCCTATTAGTACCACGGTCAGGCAGCTAGACTATTTACATTTAGTACAGTGCGTCCTGCTCACAGTGTACAGCTAGATCCGTTCCTGTTATCTTCCTACTGACAGGCAGGCTTGTCTGGTTACAGTATATAAAGCTACCTGAAGAAAATTACAGGTGTTCTATTTGATCCTATTAGTACCACGGTCAGGCAGCTAGACTATTTACATTTAGTACAGTGCGTCCTGCTCACAGTGTACAGCTAGATCCGTTCCTGTTATCTTCCTAATGACAGGCAGGCTTGTCTGGTTACAGTATATAAAGCTACCTGAAGAAAATTACAGGTGTTCTATTTGATCCTATTAGTACCACGGTCAGGCAGCTAGACTATTTACATTTAGTACAGTGCGTCCTGCTCACAGTGTTCAGCTAGATCCGTTCCTCTTATCTTCCTACTGACAGGCAGGCTTGTCTGGTTACAGTATATAAAGCTACTTGAAGAAAATTACAGGTGTTCTATCCCAGCTTAGTGCAGCTACAGGCCATTAGTATGTCTGGAAGGCCAAGAAGGAGAGGCAGACAGTCACAAGCCAATAAGAGAGGGCAAGCAGGCTCTGTGTCTAGTGCTGGTCGTGGAGACGGTGCATCCTCATCAGCACGTGGCCATGGGACACGCTTGGCCTTTTTTTCGGCAGCTGGCCATGTTGAGCCGCAACATGCGGAAGACTTGGTCGAGTGGATGACCAAGCCGTCCTCATCCTCCTCATCCTCTCTCACCCATGCCCAGGGTGCTTTGTCTGGCAAAGCAGCGGCCTCTTCCCTCAGCTCAATGTCATCAGTGACTCCTTCCCTAGCTCCACCATGTCCTCATGAGGATTCCCTCGAACTGTTTGACCACAGTGTTGGGTACATGCTCCAGGAGGATGCCCAGCGTTTGGAAGGCTCTGATGACGATACTGAGCTCGATGAAGGCAGTAACATGAGCGCGGACAGAGGGGGTGCCCAAGAAGGACAGCAATCTGGCAGTCATGCTCCCCCTGCTGCAGCATACTGCCAGGTTTGCTCCAGTGATGAGGAGGGAGGGGATGATGAGGTCACTGACTCAACGTGGGTGCCTGATAGGAGAGAGGAGGAGGAGGAGGAGGAGGAGGAGGAGGAGGAGGAGGAGGAGGAGGCGGCAGCACATCACCAACGAGGCAGGATGCCCTCCAGGGGCCAGCCTAAGGGCAGCACATTGACTGCATCACACCCCAAAGCTCCACATGTGCAGGGCGCTGCAGTCTCTGCGCGTTATTCAAAAAGTTCTTTGGTGTGGGCCTTTTTTGAGACGAGTGCATCAGATCGCACCGCTGCTATTTGCAACATATGTCTCAAGCGTATCTCGCGTGGCCAAAATATCTCCCGCTTGGGTACCACATGCTTGACCAGACATATGTTGACCTGCCATGCAGTTCGTTGGCAAGCGTATCTAAAAGACCCACACCAAAGAACAAAGAGGATCTCTCCTTGCTCCTCATCAGCTGAGATTTCCAACCCCACTAGACCTTCAGTCCTCTCTGAGACCTGCAGTGAGAGGAATGAAGGTGTAGAATTAGGTGTGTCACAGCCAAGTACTTGTGGGCAATCTGCTTTTGGTACACCGACGTCAGATTGTACCAGGCAAATTTCCCTGCCCCAGCTGCTGCACCGCCGAAAGAAGTTTGCTCCCAGCCATCCACATGCCCAGCGGTTGAATGCTAGCTTGGCAAAATTGCTAGCACTTCAACTGCTGCCTTTTCAGTTGGTAGACTCTGCCCCCTTCCGTGAGTTTGTGGAATGTGCGGTTCCTCAGTGGCAGGTACCCAAACGCCACTTTTTCTCACGGAAGGCGATTCCGGCTCTCTACCGGCATGTGGAAGGCAATGTCCATGCCTCGCTGGACAGGGCGGTCAGCGGTAAGGTGCATATTACCGCTGACTCATGGTCCAGCAGGCATGGACAGGGACGTTACCTAAGTTTCACGGCGCATTGGGTGACTCTGCTGGCAGCTGGGAAGGATGCAGGACAAGGTGCAGTAGTGTTGGAGGTTGTTCCGCCACCACGCCTCCAAAATGCTGATTGTGACACACCTCTCTCCTCCACCCCCTCCTCTTCTTCTTCCTCCATGGCCTCTTCCTCGGAACCAGCGGTGCTCCGTAGGCGTTCAAGGGGCTACGCAAGTACGCAGGCCAAAAGATGCCATGCGGTGCTTGAGCTGGTGTGCTTGGGGGACAGGAGCCACACTGGGGCAGAGGTTCTGTCAGCTCTGCAGGGGCAGGTTCAGAGGTGGTTGACGCCACGCCAACTTAAGGCAGGAATGGTGGTTTGCGACAATGGCACCAACCTCCTCTCTGCCCTCCGACAGGGACAAATGACCCATGTGCCCTGTTTGGCTCACGTCCTTAACTTGGTGGTGCAGCGGTTCTTGGGCAGGTACCCGGGCTTACAGGATGTCCTGAGGCAGGCCAGGAAAGTCTGTGTGCATTTCCGCCGGTCATATAATGCCAGTGCTCGGCTGACGGACCTCCAAAAGGAGTTTAACCTGCCCAAGAACCGCCTAATCTGTGACATGCCCACCAGGTGGAACTCAACGTTGGCCATGCTGCAGCGGCTGCACACGCAGCAGAGGGCCATAAATGAGTACCTGTGCGACTATGGCACCAGGACAGGGTCAGGGGAGCTTGGTTTTTTTTCCCCACGCCAGTGGGCCATGATCAGGGATGCATGCACTGTCCTGTCACCATTCGAGGAGGCCACGAGGATGGTGAGCAGTGACAGTGCATGCATCAGTGACACTGTCCCCCTTGTCCACCTGTTGGAGCACACGCTGCGTGGAATAATGGACAGGGCACTTGAGGCAGAACAGAGGCAGGAAGAGGAGGACTTCCTTAGCTCTCAAGGCCCCCTTTATCCAGACAGTGTTCCTGCGTGCCCGCCGATCACACAGGAAGAGGACGAGGAGGAAGAGGAGGAGGAGGAAGATTGTGTCAGTATGGAGGTGGAGCCTGGCACTCAGCATCAGCAGCAGTCTTTAAGGGATCAGTCCCAAGAAACACATGGACTTGTACGTGGCTGGGAGGAGGTGGCTGCGGACCATGTCGTTCTTAGTGACCCAGAGGACTCCGGACCGAATGCCTCAGCAAACCTACGCTGCATGGCCTCCCTGATCCTGCAAAGCCTGCGTAAGGATCCTCGTATTCGTGGTATCAAGGAGAAGGACCAATACTGGCTGGCAACCCTCCTTGATCCACGTTACAAGGGTAAGGTTGCGGACCTTATCTTGCCATCGCAGAGGGAGCAGAGGATGAAACATCTTCGGGAGGCCTTGCAGAAAGGTCTGTGCAACGCGTTCCCAGAGACTGGGAGGTTACAAACTCCTGTTTCTGGACAACGTGTTGCTGAGGCTTCGGTCAGTCAAAGAAGGAGCGGTGGAGAAGGTGGCCGTCTGACCGATGCGTTCAGACAATTTTTTGGTCCGCAGCCCCAAGGTATGATCGGTTCCAGCAACCATCGCCAGCGTCTGTTTTACATGGTGCAGGAATACCTAGGGGCAAGATCAGACTTGGACACCTTTCCCACCGAAAATCCTCTGGGTTACTGGGTCTTGAGGATGGATCACTGGCCAGAGCTTGCACAGTATGCAATTGAGCTACTGGCCTGTCCTGCATCCAGCGTTCTTTCGGAACGCACATTCAGTGCTGCTGGAGGCGTGGTAACCGATCACAGGGTGCGTCTGTCCACCGACTCGGTCGATTGGCTGACCTTCATAAAAATGAATGAGTCTTGGATCACCACCAGCTACCAAGCACCTGATGCTGATGTAACCGAATAATTTTTTTTGAAATCTCAGATCCCTTCAAAGACTGCCTATGCTGATGCTGAGTGACTATCCCTGAGTAATTATCCTCTTCCTCCTCAATCATCACGCTGATAGCTTGTTGCAGTGTTGTGGCACCAGCACCAGTGCCTAAGGCCCAATTTTTCTGCCCCTGTCTAACAGGGGCGTGTAATTACAATTTTTGATGCAATACTTTGCAGCAGGGCTCGTTCCTGCGTTCCAACTAGAGTGTCTGTGAGGGGTTGCAGTGTTGTGGCACCAGCACCAGTGCCTAAGGCCCAATTTTTCTGCCCCTGTCTAACAGGGGCGTGTAATTACAATTTTTGAAGCAATAATTTGCAGCAGGGCTCGTTCCTGCGTTCCAACTAGAGTGTCTGTGAGGGGTTGCAGTGTTGTGGCACCAGCACCAGTGCCTAAGGCCCAATTTTTCTGCCCCTGTCTAACAGGGGCGTGTAATTACAATTTTTGAAGCAATAATTTGCAGCAGGGCTCGTTCCTGCGTTCCAACTAGAGTGTCTGTGAGGGGTTGCAGTGTTGTGGCACCAGCACCAGTGCCTAAGGCCTAATTTTTCAGCTCCTGTTCAACAGGGGCATGTAATTACAATTCTTGATCTAATATTTCACAGCAGGGCCCTGTGAGGGCTTACAGTGTTGTGGCCACAGCAACACCTAAGGCCCAAATTTCTGCTGAGTATATAGGGCAGGACCCTACTTTCAAACATCTAACTTACAAACGACTCCTACTTGCAAACGGAAGGAGACAACAGGAAGTGAGATAAAATCTACCCCTAGGAAGGGAAATTCTCTCCTGTAAGAGTTAATATGGGAAAACAAGTTCTCCTTTCCACTGATGCTTTCCAATCCTTGTTCCACAAAAAAACCCAAATTTTCAAAAAACATTTTTCATTGGGACAAAAAAGTGAGGTGAAATCTTCTGAAGAGGAGGAAAGACAGCAAAACAAATGTCACAGGGGTGATAACCCTTCCCTATGTTTTCCAAAAAGCTTAGAAAAGATTTTTTGGCTGGAGCTAAACACGTTAAAAATGTTCAAAATTACAAACAGATTCTACTTAACAACAAACCTACAGTCCCTGTCTTGTTTGCACCGCCTGTATACTGCTGTTCAGAGTATATAGGGCCTGGTGGCCCCACACCTTTCCTTATTTTAATTTGGGTGCGGGGTTCCCCTTAATATCCATACAAGACCCAAAGGGACTGGTAATGGACTGGGGGGTACCCATGCCGTTTGTCTCACTGATTTTCATCCATATTGCCATGACCCGACATGACATTAAACCCGCAAGCAGTTTTAAATGAGATTTTTTCCTTTAAAAATGACATTTGGTGCAGGGACTGTTCTAAACATGGGAAACACGCGTCACTTTACAGGCATACTATAGACACCCCCCAGGTACGATATTTAAAGGAATATTTCACTTTTTTTTTTTTACTTTAAGCATCATTAAAATCACTGCTCCTGAAAAAACGGCCGTTTTTAAAAGTTTTTTTTGCATTGATACATGTCCCCTGGGGTAGGACCCGGGTCCCCAAACCCTTTTTAGGACAATACCATGCAAATTAGCCTTTAAAATGAGCACTTTTGATTTCGAACGTTCGAGTCCCATAGACGTCAATGGGGTTCTAACGTTCGTGCGAACTTTCGGTCCGTTCGCGGGTTCTGGTGCGAACCGAACCGGGGGGTGTTCGGCTCATCCCTAATCCTGATGTGTGTTGTCCCTTTGTGTCTCTTACAGGTCAATAATCTGGGTCAGCGCAGCCTTCCCCTCACCGTCATCTTCCACCTCCCAACAAGGCTGGGGGAGGCCTCAGTCTGGGAGAAGATTAGCATCAGCAGTTCCGAGGTAACACACCCCATGTGGCTCTGACCTGGTGTCTTCTACTGTGTCCTTCATACTGAATCTTCTCTGAAACCTGGCTGGGCACAGACCAGCCTCGAGTAAATATCTGATTTTCATTTTTTGTCATCAAAGATCATTTCCGACAACTTTTGTTCCGCTCATTTTCTTCAGAGGGTTTAGAACACAAATCACAGAGATGATGGTGTGGAGCACTCAGGGTGCGATCCCTCAGCTCCCTGATCTGGATGGGAACAGAAAGTGTAGCTGAATGGCTTATTGTGGGCTCAGAGCTCAGGATGAATGGGCCATGCAGCATTGTAGCTGCACAGAGCCTTCTCCATGGACTGATGTCCCTTCCCGGAGATCTGAGAACACTCAATGTAATAAGATGATAAGATGAAATCACAGATCTTCAACTTTTACCATCTCACCGTTTCCTCTCACATCTTTCACCCCAGCCAGAGGTCACCAGCTGTACTATGAAGGAAGCAACAGAAGGAGCCAAGAACGCCGGGGAAATTATAAACAAGAGTCCAGTCTTTGTAAGTGTCCATGATCTGATCAACCAATCCACATGACCGAAGAGTCACCAGAACCTCCAACATAAGGGCGTGACTTCTGTCTACCGTCCACTTTATCAATGCCCAATACTTCTCAATATACATACATAGGGTGCCCGGGGTCTCTCTTTATATAATGACATAGGGTGCCCGGGGTCTTTATATATAATGAGATAGGGTGCCTGGGTTTCTCTGTATAATGACATGGGGTTTCCTTGGTTCTATCCTCAGAACTGCTCCGTTGGTTGGTGTGTCAGAGCGGAGTGTCAGATACGGCAACTGGAGGCTCAGCATTCAATGATCTTCACTATCAATGGAACTGTGACTAAAAACTGGACTACACAGGTAGGTACACTTTCCACACACAGGTAGGTACACTGTCCACACACAGGTAGGTACACGGTCCACACACTAGTAGGTGAAATTTCCACACACAGGTAGGTACACTGTCCACACACAGGTAGGTACACTGTCCACACACTAGTAGGTGAAGTTTCCACACACAGGTAGGTACACTGTCCACACACAGGTAGGTACACTTTCCACACACTAGTAGGTGAACTTTCCACACACGGGTAGGTGCACTGTCCACACACAGGTAGGTACACTATCCACGCACACTCATGTGTACACTCGATCAGGAAATCGCTACAGACAGGTAGGTACACTGAGATAGACATGCTGTGAATACAGGTAGGTACAATCCATTCAGAAAGGCAAATACACTCTGCACACAGGTAAGTACACAGTGTGCACAGGTATATACACCTTTTTCCTTCTATTGCAGACGGAGCGGAATAAAATCTCCCTACAGAGCTGGGCAGAGATTGTATATGATACCCGGACCTACCATCAGAGCCAAAACTTCACCCGAACCCAGGTACCATCCATTCATCCAACTATCCATCCACTTATCCCTCCACCCAATCATGACTGGTTCTCTTTAGATGATCACCATTTTCTCCTCAGCATGCTCAGAACTGTGTCTGTAATCTCTGTTATCTCCCGCAGGCTCAGACGGTGCTGGAAATTCCCACCAAGTACAATTATGTCCCCATTATAATCGGGAGCAGTGTGGGGGGGCTGGTCCTGCTGGCCCTCATAACGGCTGGATTGTACAAGGTAAGTAGTTGCACACGGGGAGCAGACATAGGACAATCAGAAGAAAGTCTGCCGAGCAGTGACAGTGATGGACTGTGTCAGAGTTGTATGTGGGCGATGGACGGTGTCGGAGTTGTATGTGGGCGATGGACGGTGTCGGAGTTGTATGTGGGCGATGGACGGTGTCGGAGTTGTATGTGGGCGATGGACGGTGTCGGAGTTGTATGTGGGCGATGGACGGTGTCGGAGTTGTATGTGGGCGTGGGCGATGGACGGTGTCGGAGTTGTATGTGGGCGTGGGCGATGGACGGTGTCGGAGTTGTATGTGGGTGATGGATGGTGTCGGAGTTGTATGTGGGCGATGGATGGTGTCGGAGTTGTATGTGGGCGATGGATGGTGTCGGAGTTGTATGTGGGCGATGGATGTGTCGGAGTTGTATGTGGGCGATGGACGGTGTCGGAGTTGTATGTGGGCGTGGGCGATGGACGGTGTCGGAGTTGTATGTGGGCGTGGGCGATGGACGGTGTCGGAGTTGTATGTGGGTGATGGATGGTGTCGGAGTTGTATGTGGGCGATGGATGGTGTCGGAGTTGTATGTGGGCGATGGATGGTGTCGGAGTTGTATGTGGGCGATGGACGGTGTCGGAGTTGTATGTGGGCGATGGACGGTGTCGGAGTTGTATGTGGGCGATGGACGGTGTCGGAGTTGTATGTGGGCGATGGACGGTGTCGGAGTTGTATGTGGGCGATGGACGGTGTCGGAGTTGTATGTGGGCGTGGGCGATGGACGGTGTCGGAGTTGTATGTGGGCGTGGGCGATGGACGGTGTCGGAGTTGTATGTGGGTGATGGATGGTGTCGGAGTTGTATGTGGGCGATGGATGGTGTCGGAGTTGTATGTGGGCGATGGATGGTGTCGGAGTTGTATGTGGGCGATGGATGTGTCGGAGTTGTATGTGGGCGATGGACGGTGTCGGAGTTGTATGTGGGCGTGGGCGATGGACGGTGTCGGAGTTGTATGTGGGTGATGGATGGTGTCGGAGTTGTATGTGGGCGATGGATGGTGTCGGAGTTGTATGTGGGCGATGGATGGTGTCGGAGTTGTATGTGGGCGATGGATGTGTCGGAGTTGTATGTGGGCGATGGATGGTGTCGGAGTTGTATGTGGGCGATGGACGGTGTCGGAGTTGTATGTGGGCGTGGGCGATGGATGGTGTCGGAGTTGTATGTGGACGATGGACGGTGTCGGAGTTGTATGTGGATGATGGACGGTGTCGGAGTTGTATGTGGGTGATGGATGGTGTCGGAGTTGTATGTGGGCGATGGACGGTGTCGGAGTTGTATATGGGGGATGGACGGTGTCGGAGTTGTATGTGGGTGAACACTAGCCCTACTACTAAATCTAACACTAACCCCACCACTAACAGTAACTGTGACGGAAACCACCCAGCACCCCATTTGGGTGCTTCCGTCAGTATACAGCTTCCTCCAGTCTGTCACACAGAATTTATATACTACGCAATCAGGTGAGGCTGATCACATTATCGTATGCAAAGGCAACTGCGTACAGGAATATATTTAACATAACGAAGGGACAGCCAACAAACAGTAAACATTAAAGTACTTAAACAACTAGCCACCTAGATGACTCAGTGCCCACCCAGACTATTCGGCACCAAGCCCACCACCCTAAATACAAAGTACAATACACATTATTATAAGCATAAACATCCCCCAATGTTTGAATAACAAGGTACAGTGGTCACAATATCAATCACCTCTGCAAGAGATGATCAGACAGACAAACAATAGGCGACTCAATTAGCACAATTAACAATGAGTGAAAGACATGTAGGAGGCACAATATGGAGAGACCTACTTACACTAAACACATGATAGTAGGAGACCCCAGACAAGTGGCTTGAGCTGATGATATTAACTTGTGCTATGAGTCTCATAGTATGAAGCAGTCATTGTTGGTAATGGGGCATCTAGGCCCTAAACATGGATCCCGGACCTAGATTCCACACGTCTGTGTATTTTGGGGAGACATGAACTTGAATCAGAAACAAGACCCCTCCAAGGGTCCCCTAGGCATACATCTCCCAAAGAGTAGTGTTCCCTTAAAAGCAAGGGCCTATAGTCAGTGGGCCAGAGGCCACCCTGCAGTCCCCTTCAAAAGTCCCTGTCCTGGCTAGGTCTGTCACATTTCTCCCCTATCCAAAGTCAGCTAACAAGGTCCCAGACCTCCACCTGGTCTGGACATACGTTAGTCGGGCAGAGTGAACTCACAGAGTTGGTCCACATGATTTCCATTCTTGGCTGCAGGGAATAGTTGTCATCAGTATGTGCGGAACAGAGGTTGTGGAATCTCTGTTCAGCTGCCAGCACTTCAGCTGGGTGGTCTTTACCGTTCCAGGGCTCGGTCTGCTGCTGAGGAGAGGGGCCAATTTTCCAGCTCCCTAAAACCGTGGAGACACTGTAGGTGCTAGGTAGAGGCCAGCGGCGCTCTGCCCTGTTGCCAGCGCTTTAGCTGGGAGTAGGAGCTTCACTTTATCAGCTTGTCACTAGGGAGATGGGCCACATGCCCCGGTTCCCTGGAACTCCAGAGTTATTGCCGGTGCTGAGATAATTTATTATAAATTCAGGGGCATACAGGACACTGTGGCAGAAAGTACAGGCAATCAGCTAACGCGTTTGGCACTATGCTACGTGCTTACTCATAGTTGCCAGTGCTGGGCAGAGGTTGGTAGCAGTCTGCCCTGATGCCAGCGCTCCTGCTGGGGACCCGACATCATCTTTTCCGGCTAACTGTTGGGGAGGGAGACCTGCTTCCATTACTCCCAGACTGTGGATCTGCCATTGGGGAGATGAGCTGGCTGCTCCATCTCCCATACCCTCATCTGGCTGCTGGGATGACATTTCTCTGGTACTGTCCCCCAGATCCTTGCTGGGGAGGGAAGACAGTTTCCTCCTCCCTGGCTGACTGTTGGGGAGGGAGGACAGCTTCTTCCACTCCCAGACTGTGGATCTGCTGCTGGGGAGGTGAGCCGGTTGCTCCATCTCCTGGATTCCTGCTGTGGAGCAAGGATGACTCCTGAGTCACTACACTGCCATTGGGGAGGGAGGATGACCACTTCCTCTCCCTTCTCCCTCTAGATCCTGATATGCTGCTGGGGAGTGACCACCACCTTCTCACCCTGGGCCTCTGTAACCGCTGCGGGTGCAGGGCAGAGGTCTTGGACCCTCTGTCTGGTTGCCGGCGCTTCAGCTGGAGAAGTTTGTTGTAACTTCACAGATGCTGCTAGCATGAAATCCCATGTCCCTGTGAGTGGCGGGGGGAGAAAGGCTGGCTGCCTCTTCTCTCAAGAAGGCTAAAGCTGCTGTTAGTGCGGGGCAGAGCTTAGTGATGTTCTGCCCTGATACCAGCTCTTCTGCTGGGAAGTAAACTGAAAAGTCGATGGCCTTGCACAAATCCTTCAGGGCCACCGATTGTTGTATACAGAGGTCAACAGTGCCATGCCTCCATGCCAGCTTTTCTGCTGGAGGCTCACCAGGTTGTTCTCAGGAGAAAATTCTATTAAATCCCCAGTCTCTGGAGCTGGTGACTGGGGATAGAGGTTCACCATCTCTTCTCCCTGGAGCCACTGAAGGTGCTGGGCAGAGGTTGGCAATGTTCTGCGCCGATGCCAGCCTGTTGAAAGTTTAATAAATGTAACATCCTCAGATGAAAAGTCAATTAAATCCATATTTTCTGTGATCTGTGGCTGGGGAGCGAGGATGGCTTCCTCTCCTCCCTGATACTTGAACTGCTGCTAGGGGGAAAAGCTGGCTGCTCCATCTCCCGTACCCTTTATCCGGCTGCTGGACAGATGCATTCCTCCATCCAAGCTCGTCCTGTGCAGAAACAGGTTCATCAAAGTATGTCAAAACCTGCTGCTTCTGCCACAAGAGTCCCGCTTCCATAGCTACAAGTAGAGATGGGCTGTTGGCTGGTACTTCTGGATAGTCCCAGGCAAAGGGAGCCCAGCCCTGCTGCTGAGCAGAGTCTAGCAGCCATCTGTAGGCGATCTCCAGTTTCCATTCCTGATGCCCAGTGCACTTCAGAGATGGTCAGCATCTGTTCTCAGTATGCCATAATTTCCTCCAACCACCACTCCAGATTGCTCCCAAAGTCAGGGTCCCCTGACAGCTTCCCGTACAACAGCTCCTGGCCGCCATAGCCAAAGCCTTCCGTTTGGCTGTCGTCCGCTGTCCAAGAGCACGCTTAGGATAAATGCCACGGGAGGACTCTGTAGCTATCGTCCTAACTGCATCTTCACCTGGACCAGCCTACTTAGCTCAGTTGTCTGTTCCACGTGCGGTCATTCTCCCAAAAACAGCACCCACAATCCACACTGCGACCAGTACCTGACTCTTGGGTGGAGAAGAGAATTTTTCCCGGGCAGCTTTTCCCTGCTCTCTGTCCAGCTCTTCCTTCCAGAGTTGCCGGCGGACAGAGTCATACCATCCCAGCAGGACCTGCATTGGCACTGGTCTTCTGTGCTTCAGCTGCATTTCTTGCACTCTCCTTACAAATTCCTCTTCCATGGCGGCTGGTATTTGTACCTCTCCTCTTCTGCTAACCGGATCTCAGAGCCCGGTGGTGGTTTGGGTGTCCCAGACTTCAGAAAGCATACCATTGTTTGCCAGCAAATGTGACAGAACAATACATCACCCCGCTTAGATGTTTCCGTCAGTATACAGCTTCTTTCAGTCTGGACATAGGAACCAGATATTATATCTGAGCATACAAGACTAGCCGACAACAGTTTGTATGAGAACTGGAACTGTTTATTGAAAACTCACACAGAATCTATATACTAACACTGACCCTAGTTCTTACCCCAACACTGGCCTTAGTTCTTACCCCAACACTGACCCTAGTTCTTACCCTAACACTGACCTTAGTTCTCACCCTAACACTGACCTTAGTTCTCACCCTAACACTGACCTTAGTTCTTACCCTAACACCGACCCTAGTTCTTACCCTAACACTGACCTTTGTTCTTACCCTAACACCGACCCTAGTTCTTACCCTAACACCGACCTTAGTTCTTACCCTAACACTGACCTTAGTTCTTACCCTAACACTGACCCTAATGCTAACCCTAACACTGACCTTAGTTCTTACCCTAACACTGACCCTAATGCTAACCCTAACACTGACTCTAATGATGATGCTGCATGAGAAGTGGGCCAATGGGGGTCCAACTCTTCCATAGTCTATCCAAAACTTAATAAGGTTTTGGCTGGCGTTGCATTGCACGGTATTTCTTCAAAGTAGCCAATCACTATCAAGTGTAGGTGGAGCTTGTAAAAATGACACCCCCCCTCCATGGTTAGGGTAGCGGAGATCAATGGTGATCTGCAGAAACCAATGTAAACCTGGTTTCCCTTTGCTGTGGTCAGGTAGATAAGAGATGGGTTGTGATTGGTGGCTGTGAGTACTCCATCATTATGACATCATAAATGGAAATGTGATGATTGTAGAAAGCCGATCCAATATTGTTTTATTTGGCTAATGATGATTTGATCTTTACCCCCATATTGTTTTCTGTCCCTCCAGCTCGGCTTCTTCAAGCGTCAGTATAAGAACATGTTGGAGAATCCAACGGGAGGGCAGGCAGAAAATGACGAGGCGCCTTTGGAGCCCCAAAACGTCGAAGAGACAAACTGAGGAGAGCGCGGGGGCAGACTGCACTGTGGGCGGGGTATCACTGCAATGCTTTTTATGCTTTGCGGCTTGTTAATGAGCCAACTGATTCTTTGCTTTGTCTGCTGATTGGTCAGTGCCTTCTAGTGGGGGGAGCGTCTGTTTTTAACGTGTCCCTCCCTCATCGCCTGCCCATTTATCACACTGTCCAATGAAGAAAGCTGACACAGACATGTGATGGGTGAAGAAAAAACATATTCAATACAATACAGGTCTCCAGTCCTGGAAATACAGAACGTAGCCACACCCCCATACAGTGAGAAGACTTTATACTCATTGGGTGGTGGCAGGACCATAATGGAAGGTTCCGCCCCCCCCCAGGTACAAATCAGCGAATGGTGTATCTAAACTGATATCTGGAAATGCTCAGCACAGAAAAGTTATATTCCTCCCCGAATGTGAATTGGATGGCAGTGATGGCCGCTGTGCGCTCCATAGTATTATTGTGTTCAGGTTATTGAATGTCCTCTTTGTGTCAGAGAGTAGAAGGGGATTAAGAGATCAGGAAAATGGAACATAGAGGTCGGGAGATCAAGGGATCGGGGAAATGGGACATAGAGGTCGGGAGATCAAGGGATCGGGGAAATGGGACATAGAGGTCGGGAGATCAAGGGATCGGGGAAATGGCACATAGAGGTCGGGAGTTCAAGGGATCAGGAAAATGGGACATAGAGGTCGGGAGATCAAGGGAGTGGGAGATTAAGGGAGCGGGAAAGGGGGATCAGGGGAGTGGGAGATTGAGGGAGTGGGAAAGGGGGATCAGGGGAGTGGGAGATTGAGGGGTCAGGAAAGGGGGATCAGGGGAGTGGGAGATTGAGGGAGTGGGAAAGGGGGATCAGGGGAGTGGGAAAGGGGGATCAGGGGAATGGGAGATTAAGGGAGCGGGAAAGGGGGATCAGGGGAGTGGGAAAGGGGGATCAGGGGAATGGGAGATTAAGGGAGCGGGAAAGGGGGATCAGGGGAGTGGGAGATTGAGGGAGTGGGAAAGGGGGATCAGGGGAGTGGGAGATTAAGGGAGCGGGAAAGGGGGATCAGGGGAGAGGGAGATTAAGGGAGCGGGAAAGGGGGATCAGGGGAGTGGGAAAGGGGGATCAGGGGAGAGGGAGATTGAGGGAGCGGGAAAGGGGGATCAGAGGAGTGGGAAAGGGGGATCAGGGGAGAGGGAGATTGAGGGAGTGGGAAAGGGGGATCAGGGGAGAGGGAGATTGAGGGAGTGGGAAAGGGGGATCAGAGGAGTGGGAAAGGGGGATCAGGGGAGAGGGAGATTGAGGGAGTGGGAAAGGGGGATCAGGGGAGTGGGAGATTGAGGGGTCAGGAAAGGGGGATCAGGGGAGTGGGAGATTGAGGGAGTGGGAAAGGGGGATCAGGGGAGTGGGAAAGGGGGATCAGGGGAATGGGAGATTAAGGGAGCGGGAAAGGGGGATCAGGGGAGTGGGAAAGGGGGATCAGGGGAATGGGAGATTAAGGGAGCGGGAAAGGGGGATCAGAGGAGTGGGAAAGGGGGATCAGGGGAGTGGGAGATTGAGGGAGTGGGAAAGGGGGATCAGGGGAGTGGGAGATTAAGGGAGCGGGAAAGGGGGATCAGGGGAGAGGGAGATTAAGGGAGCGGGAAAGGGGGATCAGGGGAGTGGGAAAGGGGGATCAGGGGAGAGGGAGATTGAGGGAGCGGGAAAGGGGGATCAGAGGAGTGGGAAAGGGGGATCAGGGGAGAGGGAGATTGAGGGAGCGGGAAAGGGGGATCAGAGGAGTGGGAAAGGGGGATCAGGGGAGAGGGAGATTGAGGGAGTGGGAAAGGGGGATCAGGGGAGAGGGAGATTGAGGGAGTGGGAAAGGGGGATCAGGGGAGTGGGAGATTGAGGGAGTGGGAAAGGGGGATCAGGGGAGTGGGAGATTGAGGGAGTCTGAAAGGGGGATCAGGGGAGTGGGAGATTGAGGGAGTGGGAAAGGGGGATCAGGGGAGAGGGAGATTGAGGGAGTGGGAAAGGGGGATCAGGGGAGAGGGAGATTGAGGGAGTGGGAAAGGGGGATCAGGGGAATGGGAGATTGAGGGAGTGGGAAAGGGGGATCAGGGGAGTGGGGGATTGAGGGAGCGGGACAGAGAAATCACAGGATCGGGAGACTGAAGGGGTGGGTCAGGAATGGGAAATCGGGGGAAATGAAGGGGAGATTGGAATGAAGTGATCAGGGGGTTGAGGGATCAGAGGCAAAGGACTGAGATGAGAAGGTGGGGAATTGGGGGTTTATTAGCAGGAAAATGGGGTATTGGATGAGGGAGATTGGAGGATTTGGGGAATCAGAAGAAGGGGATTGTAGGAATAAAGGCCAAACATTGGGGGAACATAGGAGGGGGATTCAAGGATTGGAGGCTGGGGAGCGGGGCGAGGATCGGGGGATCAGACAAGATTTATCCAATACAATTCAATAAAACAGCTCAAGTCCTGGAAATAAAGACTGTAGACACATCCCAGTTGCATTATGTAGGGTGATTAGATCTTATAGTCATTGGTTGGTGGCATCCCTTTAGACTTGCATGTTGGCCACTGGATGGTGAAGACTCTATCTGTACATTCTGCTGATGCTTTTGTTTGAGCATGCACGTCTAAAAGGATTCTGGGGTTGTGTTCTCTGATATAATGCTCAGGAATAAACTGATTGATGGCAGGGAAAGCCAATAGCTGTGATAAGTGGACCAACAATAGGACACTGATGTGGCATTGCCGGCACCACCCAGGTCAGCAAAACTCAACTGAAAAACTGAAGGGGACGGGTGGAAAACTGTGGGGGAACAACGACTTCATCCTATCATCTGGAATTACTCCAAGCCATTCAGGCCATTGAGGTTAAATGGAAAATACTGCATTTGGCCTCTAGAGGGAGCATAGTATCACAAGAATTTCCTATAATACTTAGCTCCATCTAGTGGTCAAATGCAATATTTGTTGAAAATCAATGATTTACATTTGAACAGTACAGGGTATGGCCTTCTTACATTTGTTTTTGTTTTGTTTTTTACCCATTTGCACAAAATGAATGTACTTGCGCATTCACAGGGCAGAAGAATATTATGCAAATTCTTTATAAATTTACCCCCTTATGATATTTGGGGTACCAGTATGGGAGTATACAGCAGCTGCTCTTATTATAGACACGTGATTTTTTTTTAGCTCTAAGCTCTGCATTGCTCTTCATCAATATTATTTCTTCTTATAGAATATTATCCCCATCTACTCTATCTCATGGGAATTCCCCGATGAAGGAACAGCAGGTAGTTGGGGATGGGGAGTGCCACTTTCAGGATCATGTCGATGTTTAATGTAATACAAAGTGACATTGTTACTTTCTGTCTTATCCTTTTACTTCCATCTGAATTTGTATCCAAATTCTATTTTGTAATAACATTATATATATTTTTTTAAACAATGTATTACCTTCTTTTTTTTTTCAATTGCCTTTAAAATCTCACAATTTGAGGTTAATTCTTATATTATATTTCAAGGGATGATGGCAATTACACATATATAGCCATATGAGTCTTTCATTTGTCATGTAATATTATTGTGTGTTATAGAATATTATTTCATGTTATGTAATATTATTGTGTGTTATAGAATTTTCAGGATATTATGTTTCCTCTTTGTGTCGGAGAAAAGTTTATTTTTATTCTGCAAGTTGCTCCCAGCTTCCTTCTGCCAACCCCCCCCCCCCCCCCCATCTATATATACTCGATGTACATGTGGTATATTGTCCGTGCTGAGCTATGTGCTCACACCATACAGGGGCTCCCCCTGCAGGCTGCACGGCTGACAGCGGGAAAATGTTGCCAGAAACTTTCAGCTTTTTTTTTCTTGTTGTTGTTACCATTAAATGGAATCTATGGAGTGTAAATGGAGAGATGAGTGATGTTTGATTCAACTTTTTACAGGCCTGCTGGGTTACAGGGATTGGGGGACCATGAAATCAGGGGTAAGGGATTGGAGGCAGGGGGGATCATGAAACAGAGGGATCAGGGGACCATGAAATCAGGGGTAAGGGATTGGAGGCAGGGGGGATCAGGAAACAGAGGGATCAGGGGACCATGAAATCAGGGGTAAGGGATTGGAGGCAGGGGGGATCAGGAAACAGAGGGATTGGGGAACCATGAATTGGGGGTAAAGTAAAGGGGGATTGGAGGTGGGGGGTTGGGGGATCCAGAGACCATGAAATGGGGGGTAATGGATGGGGCATTGGAGGCGAGGGGGGCTTTGGGGAATTTCAGGATCAGGAGACCATGAAATCGGGGGGGAAGGGATAAGGAATTGGAGGTGAGAGAAT